>NC_081193.1:76707513-76870013 GCF_902713425.1 Acipenser ruthenus | reverse complement strand
CAGTGCTGAGCAAAAAACGAATAACATAATCTAAATAGTTAACACTAGAAGCACCACGGCAGTCATTTTGGCGGTTTTTGGTTTTAAAATGTAATTTTCTCCAGTCGCTTAACACATATGGGGCTGTGTGTTCGTGTACCTTTCTGTCCGTATGTATTAAATATTCTCACAAAGCATGAAACACGGGAGTGCCGAAATAAAGGAGATATATTACATTATACCTAAAAGCCCCGGAAGCAGTCACATTGATGGCCACACATAAAACAGTTGTATTTTCATTATACAGAACGGTATTCTACTTTATTATTTTTATTTACTAGTCCGCAATGTGTTTAGTTGTAATTAGATTAGTCTCTACTCTCTGCCTGAGTGAATGACTGACAGTCTATTGTTTTTCAATCAGCCTTTTGAAAGGCTGGCGCCTACTTGTCAGTCAATTCCACTGAAAACTATTGATGTATTGCTCTGGTTTTTAATATAGCATGTTTTAGATTCTTACATATTGCTGTGGAAGAAAGCACTGGCGGAGTACTTTGCTAATTTAATGGATGCATTTCTTGAATGCCTACAGTCGGAGATTGCAGTTTACGCAATGCTGCACGGTGCTTAATTTCGGCATTAAGCAAAGTAATTTGAGAAAAGATTGAATACATTTTACTATTTTGTGAGTTTTTTGTCGAGTTCGGCGAGATTTTGTTGTCCGACCAAAATTTCTAGCAGAACTTCAGTTTCTCACACTGTCCATGTAGTTTAGGATTACCAGATTTCCACAGTGAAAAACACTGTGTTTTTTTTCTTCTTTAATTTACTGACGCCATATCAACTCTGAAGCCAAAAATAACAATATATAAAATAACAAAATTACAGTTTAAAAATTAAATATCGAGTGAATTTATTCCAACTAATTTTATTTTTTTATATTGTCATCTACTCAAAACATGTTAAATGTACAAAAAGCCAGAATTAAAAAAAATAGATCAGCTATTACCTTTTAAACATATGGTATACACTCCTAATCAGAATGATTAAACAAATAATCCATAAGATTGTTTATTTTATTTTTGAATGGCGCTAACACACAACCTAATGCATTACTCTGCTATTAACTTGCAGAGCAGGGTGATAAAGTTTTGTACTTATTACTGGGCCAGTTAAAATTGTATCCGAGCCAGTAAAAACACTACCTCAGTGGCCCAAGGGACCAGTAGTAAAACATCAAAATGTAGAGCCCTGCATTTGATGTGTATTCTAATCTAAAGTCTACACGCAAATACATTTCAGGGGGCTCTGCAAGACCAAATGACATATTTTGTAAGAATGCACACTTCAACAAAAAACTTTAGTTTTTTAAAATGTCTTTTTTTGTATCCCAGACAGACTGCAGTAACCGCCCAACTGTTTATATTAAATTTAAACAACAGGGCTTATTTAAAATGTACATATTTAATATGTAAATTAGTCATGTGTGCACTGAACGCTCTGTCACAGGTGTTAGCGGTTAAACGTTGATTATATGACAAAAGTTTGCAATAGATTGGCAAGTGGCACTAAATAAAATGCGTTGTCTGCCATTTCAGAATTTTTCTCGAGTACCCCCAGGGGTACGTGTACCCCAGTTTGAAAACTGCTAGAAGAAACCACATTACCAACAGATACAGTTTAATAGTAGTAGTATTTAAATGCCGTTGTCCTGACTGGTAAATTCTTCCAGCTTCCCCTTTTATTTTGACAATTTCCATATAAAAAATTGACATTTTTCATTCTTAGCCACCAAGTAAATATTCTGGACAGTTTTCAAAACAATTGTTGCTTTATTTTTACAACACACGTTGGTGTTGTTGATAATATGATAAGCGCGTATATCTGCTTCAGGTTAAACGATAGGCCCGTGTTACACAGAACACTACAAATAAAATGTCAAATATACACTATATTTCAGTGGTTTTGTGGATTTGCTATGTTTTTTAACTTATTTTAATACTGCACATAATTATATAGTTTAGACAATGCTACTTACCAAAACCATGCTGCACGTGAACTGTATTATATAATAATTTCCTTTACTCCGATTCCAGTGGTGTTTTTTCAATGCAAGATGTATTGTAGGCATATATACAGTGCCGTATAAAACCACATACACTGTATATATATAATTTTATCATGCTCGCTATAGGCCTACTGGCGAAATGGTCAAGAGACAGTTGGGGCTTAACACATACGGAATAATTTTGGCCCTGAATTTTAGCATTTTTGGTCATAGAAAAGACACATTTCACATATTTTATAACGTTACCTTAGGCTACTTTTTTTTTTTTTTTTTTTTTAGTTAATGATGCGTTTTCGTTTCACAAATCTTCTGCGCACAGTATTTTTAAGCACAACTATAATAACCTATATTTCAACAGTCACTGCCGAAGCTTATTACTTATTCTTCCAGAAGTAATGGTCGGGGGTAACAGGGATACAAGGTTATATTTGCTCCGGGCCATGTTGTTAACAAGCCTGATGTTGTCGTCCAGGCTTTACTATGAAACTGACTGTAACCATGGAGGGTGTGACCACATTCTACTGGACTGATAAATAATGGCACGGGAGTTTAATTATGAAAACGCAAGTGTAAACAAACAAGTAAAAAAGATTAGCCTGTCGTCAGACATGTCATGGTAATACAAAATGCATTCATTTACTGCGTATTGGTATTGATTGCGTCTGGTCAGGGAAGAGGGACACACGAGCGCGTTAAGAGAATTTCAGCGGGACATTTTTTATTTCAGCGGGGCACTGGCGCAATGGCGTGGCCTAGCACGAACACTGCGGATGCAAAGGTTTGAGCAAAACTCTCTGTAGTCGTGAAAGCGCAGCAGCAGAAGCTGTCAGGTTGCAAAGAATAATGTGAGGCTGAAAGCTACAGCAGCACCTAGTACAGCCTCGTGAAGCGGTCTGGGTTACCATGGTAACTGACACGCAACATGAAACTGAGGCACTGAATGGCTGACTGCATTTACGTCGTCTACCACAGGATGAGAACGTTGCAGAGTCAATGAATCGATGAGGCTGAGGCGCTGATCTGATCAGCAGCAGTGACTCTATGGTTTAGCGATCCCTTCTTTTGAAGAACGAGACGTTGTGTGTGACTTTAACAAAAGGGATTTTTTTTATAGTACAAATAGAAACGATCGTCACTAGTGACGATTCCACTTTTTTTTTTGTCGTCACTTTCAAAAAACATTCGCAAATTACGAGTGACGAGCGACAGCGAAACCCCTGCAAAGATTGGACAATGCTTTGGACCATCCCTTGCTATTTTTTACAATGCTTTATTACAATGTGCTCTGTTTGTACTATAAAGGTGGCGTGGGGTGAATGTTGTAGACATGCTTATTCATTCTGGGCAAACTGGCCAACAGCCACAAGGACAAGGACAGTCACGGATATACACCAAGTCTCTAAGTCTGACACTTTACATAACTTATTGTTTTATTTCAAGATTTATTAACTGGATTTCATTCATGCCGGAGTTCCACAAAGCCTTATCTCCACAGAGCAGAGCATTGGCCTGTGCTTCTGCAGGGTAAAAGGAGGAAAGTCAACAGGGGTTAGATCCCCTCATTGTTCATCATGCTTCAGTACTTCCTACTAGTCAGGCGTCTTACAAGTCAAGGTGGAGACTTCCCGGACTGGGCTCTTGCCTTTACAGTTAGTGTAGCTTGGCAGGTGAAAAAAGGTGACTGACAGCGGGAAAGCAAGTTTTTCTAATCATTAAGTGATGTAGCCACAACAAAATCGGGGAGGAAAAAAATAAATATATAAATAAAAACGTATCAGTAACACTTTACATTAAGGTGCTGCTTATTAATGTTTTATAAATATATAATAGGTGCTTAATAACTGGGTTATAAAGTGTTAATAAAATATCAGATAGTTTATAGCCATAGATGGAATTACAGTTTTATACAGGGGACCATTTTTAGCCACCTATTGTGCTTTGGGATGTTTAACCCTTTGCGGTCCATTTATTCAGCGCGTCTCAGGCACGTCAGGTCCAATTTATTTTCACACGTGCAGTTTATGTTAGACGCGCTGTTTAAAAGTATTTTTTTCACAGTAAAACAGGTTTAAAAGGCACTGCATATCAACAGGACACTCAGTACTGCATCTCCAGCCCCGCCCCACCCCTCGTTTGCTGTTTTTTTTTTCACATACCTCTTACCGATAAATCATCTCCTGATCACTCGTTTTATCACTAAACTCCTCAATAATGCAATCCAAGTCATTATTTTATTACTATAACATCAAAAAAAAGCTCTGCAAATGTCTGTGATATTTTTGAGCGCTGGATACAGAAGCAGCTATCTTGTTTGTTTATGTCCGTGTTATCTATGTGATGCCGGGGCTATCTGTATTCATGAGATACACCCCTCCCCCCCCCCCCCTTTTTTTTTCCCGGCTTCTCTCGGCTCCTATCAATCTCACCATTGAATGGTTTTCTCAGCTTTTTCCGGAGAAAAAACAACTAGAGACCTGTTTTTTGCGTCTTTTTGATGGGTCCGACTTTGGACCGGAAAGGGAAAATTGCAATGTCGGACCAGGTGCGACATAGGACCGCAAAGGGTTATTAACAATCTTTTATGCTTTATTGACACTCTATCTCTATAACAGTTATTACACACATGTTATACATTTATAAAACATTAATAAGCATCACCTTACTATAAAGTGTTACCAACTTATCCAATTTTTTATTAACTGGGACATTTTCCACCAAAATCTCACGGTAGTGCTTTTGCTGTAAGAGTCGCTGTGGACCCCAGATAAATGATTTTTTGTTTATAAATTACAATGACAGATGGCTGTTCTCACTCAGATTGCTCACTGACATTTTCGTATTTGCAATATCAGCTATACAGTACTGTGGGGTAACCTCGGGGACTGAATCAGGAATATTTCCAGTTTCATTTAAACCATTCATAGAAATGACTCACACTTCAGTTTATTCCCTTATTTTCTAATTAAACTCAAAATGTCAATAATATGCAGCATCACTATCATTATTACAGTGAAGACTTTAAATTAAAAAAAAAAAAATATGTTAAAATCAATCCTTCATGTTTTAACGATCAACTTATTATGTCTATGGTGGAGAAAATTGTTCAGCTATAAAAACAACTTTAATCAAAAGAACAATTTGTTCAGTTTGTTCGCATTTAAGAAATGTCATTTGTCTCCATGGTTTGGATTATAATTCATTACAGCCCACATGAAATGACAATCGTCATCAAAATCAAATCAACACACTTTCATATGAAGAGTATTTATTACGGTAAGTAAAAAGCTGATTGAGTCATACATGACATGTTTATAAAAATAGAGATTGAGCCTTCAATAGCTAATCAGGTGTCAATAGCTTGAAAAAGTAGGTCACTATGAACTATACCCACAGCCCTGAGAATGACAACCCTAGCGAACTGTTTAAGTTAGCTTGCACTTTCTTGGTCATTTCACCAGGAGAGTGAAATTGTCCCTACCTCCTCAATGTCTATTTTCCCATCATTAACCTAATGTAGTACCCGATATATAGTGAATGGAAGTGCACGACAGGTTAAGATTTGTGATTTTATTTGTTAACTACAACCACTTTAATCCTTTGTTGTATTTTCTCCAGTATACTGGACAATCAATTAAGTCGTCCAGATTTTTTATTTTTTTTATTTCAAATGTTGTTTTATTTAAAGTGACGATAGTAACAATTGATTGAATACTTTTTCTCCAGCTAATCATCTTATTGTATCTTTCTCTCAAATTTTTTTGACAAAACAAAACTGATTGGATGTTTGGAGGGGGGGGGGGGGGGGTTGTTGACCATTCTAGATCAGGTTTTGCTGTTTTAGTTTTGAAGTATGCAACATAGGCACTCTACCTTCTGCCCCGCGATGATGACACGGTCACCCACTCTGAAGCCCAGGGAACTGAGCAGGGTCTTGCCCAAGACTTGGTTGTAGTTGGGTAGCATGGCACAGCTGATGTCGCAGGCCAAGGGCATCGCGTCCAGCAGCAGCTGCCTTATCTCCTTGGCAACTGCCGCGGCATCCGCCATCTCCAGGGG
Organism: Acipenser ruthenus; assembly: GCF_902713425.1. Classification (NCBI taxonomy): domain Eukaryota; kingdom Metazoa; phylum Chordata; class Actinopteri; order Acipenseriformes; family Acipenseridae; genus Acipenser; species Acipenser ruthenus. The sequence goes on along the minus strand of NC_081193.1, from coordinate 76,863,910 downwards.
CATTTCGAGGGGGTCCGGCACCACATCTGCAGGGGTCTGTCCGCGGTCATTCTGGAGAGAGCAGAGAGGGAGGGTCAAATTAGTTCACTGATCACAAACTCACACAGGCGCTTCCTGACATATAGCCCTGGAGTCTGACCTTATCTTCTAATGGGTGGAGTTAGCCGAGTTAGTATATTTTAGCACACTTTCTTATCCAGGACCAAGAGGGGATGTACAGTGCCTTGCATAAGAATTCACCCCCCTTGGACTTTTCCACATATTGTAGTGTTACAACCTGGAATTAAAATGGATTTAATTGGGATGTTTACCATTTGATTTACACAACATACTTAACACTTTGAAGGTGCAAAATATTTTTTATTGTGACACAAAAGTTAATTAAACAAAAAAAAAGACATTTGTTGGTTGCATAAGTATTCACCCCAGAGTCAATACTTGGTAGAAGCACTTTTGGCAGCAATTACAGCTGTGAATCTTTTTGGGTAAGTCTCTACCAGCTTTGCACATCTGGAGCCTGCAATTTTTGCCCATTCTTCTTGGCAAAATTGCTCAAGCTCTGTCAAGTTGGATGGGGACCAGTGGTGAACAGCAATTTTCAAGTCTTGCCACATCAATCGGATTGAGGTCTGGGCTTTGACTGGGCCATTCTAAGACATTCAGGTTCTTGTTTTTAAACCACTCCGCCCCAGTACAAGGTCTCTTGCAGACTGAAACAGGTTTTCCTCTAAAATTTCTCTGTATTTGGCTCCATCCATCTTGCCCTCAATCCTGACCAGTTTTCCAGTCCCTGCCGATGAAAAGCATCCACATACCATGCTTCACCGTGGGTATGGTGTTCTCAGGGTGATGAGCAGTGTTGGCTTTGCGCCACACATAGCGTTTTGCGCTAAGGCCAAAAAGTTCAATTTTGGTCTCATCAGACCAGAGAACCTTTTTCCACATGTTTGCTGTGTCTCCCACATGCCTTTTGGCAAAATCCAAATGGGATTTGATATGGGTTTTTTTAGCAATGGCTTTCTTCTCACCACTCTTCCATAAAGCCCAGCTTTGTGGAGCGTCCGGGTTATAGTTGTCCCATGGACGGTTTCTCCCATCTCAGCTGTGGATCTCTCCAGCTCCTTTAGAGTTACCATTGGCCTCTTGGTTGCTTCTCTGACTAATGCCCTCCTTACCTGGTCACGGAGTTTTGGTGGACGGCCTTCTCTAGACAGTCGCGGTTGTGCCATATTCTTTCAATTTTTTAATAATGGATTTAAAGGTGCTCCGGGGATGTTCAAAGTTTGGGATATTTTTTTATAACCCAACCCTGATTGGTGCTTCTCCAGAACTTTATCCCGGACTTGTTTTGATAGCTCCTTGGTCTTCATGATGCTGTTTGTTTAGATATGCTCTCTAACAAACTTTGGGGCCTTCCAGAAACAGGAGTATTTAATCTGAGATCATGTGACACTTTAATTGCACATAGGTGGACTCCATTCAACTAATTATGTGACTTCTGAAGGCAATTGGTTGCACCAGAGCTTATTTAGGGGTGTCACAGCAAAGGAGGTGAATACTTATGCAAATCAAGACTTTTCAGTTTTTTATTTGTAAATAATTTTGAAAAACATGTAGATTTTTTTCCACACTTCGACATTATGGACTATTTTGTGTAGATCAGTGACAAAAAATCCTAATTAAATCCATTTTAATTCCAGGTTGTAACACTACAAAATGTGGAAAAGTCCAAGGGAGGTGAATACTTATGCAAGGCACTGTACATTATGCTGTATTTGCTTTAGGGCAGGGGTGCACAATTCCGGTCCTGGAGGGCCGGATCCCTCCTGGCTTTTGTTCCAACTGTGTTCTAAATGACTTAATTAGACCAATAATTGGTAATAATTGGTCCAATTAAGTAATTTAGGTCAAGGTTGGAACAAAAGCCAGGAGGGACACCGGCCCTCCAGGACCGGAATTGTGCACCCCTGCTTTAGGGGGTAAACATGTTATAAAGGTGATGAATATCTTTAAGCATTGCATTTTATGTTTTCACAGATTTTAGCATAAATTTGTAAGTCTATGGGTGCTATTTCCCAACCGGGGAAAAAGTTTTTAGTGACATAAATAAGTAAGTTTCTCAAACAAAGTTCTTAACCAGTCAGCTGCTTCCCCTAATGACTAATGTGCTTTACAGTCATACAGGTACTTGCTTTGACCATGAAGACACAGCTTAGTTGACCCAAAAATTATTAACAGAAAGGAAAACTAAATAAGCATTTGGGCATTTGAGATGTTTAAGGCAGATAGAAGTGCACAAACAGTTAATATGTATGAAATTATTGTGTCAGCTACAATCAATTTGAGAGAAATAATGAATAATGTAATCTCCCTACTACAATATTGAGCTATGAGGTATTCCAACTTTGTGAAGTCCGTCAAGGAGATTAGTGCATGAAATGGGTCAGTACTTAGCAGCACTACCATATTAGAGTACTATTTCATTCTAAAGTTTACACCAGAAATGTTTTTTTTTTTAATTTGCTGTCCTTGTGTGGATTGACATCATATGTAGCAGCGACAGTATGGAGTTGAAGTGGTTTAAAAAAAAAAATAATAATAATTAAGCATTGGATAGCCTGCATCCTGATAGTAAAGGTCTGTCTTTCATTCTATTCATAAGCCAGGAAAGTGTCAACCTCACTACTGAGCAATTGACAGGTTCAGGTCTTATCTTTCAAAGACAAAGCCACGCTTTTCAACTAACTCACTTTTCACTCTGCCTCTCTTGAAGGGCATGCCTCAAGATTAATACTGCGTCCTTTTTTTACCATCATATTTTTATATGGCCTCTCAACACTAGTAAGGGCAACATTAATCTCTGTGCAGATGACACACAGGTCTTTAAAAATGACAAAATCTTTTGGTGCACAGACAATGGATTTGCAATATGACTGGAGTATTGCTTAAGAGATAAACCATCAAACCAACCTGGCTGAATAATTCAAAGTCCTAGAAAAGTCACCTCAGCAAGCACAATGCTGTGAATTTCATTTGATTGAATTACCTTTATTTATTTATTTTTTTTAAAACAATTCTTTAAATGCAAGGTCTAAAGGAGTCTTGAGACAATAAGTGCAGCGTGTTTTGACTTTCCGAGGGTCCTAATAAATCACACAATACCCGACAGGTTAAAAATATTTGTTATAAAAATCAAAATTCCAAAACTCTAGGGGTGTATGATAAAAGTTTGGTGAAAATAATAAAAAAGAATTGGCGATTACTAAATTAAAAAAAAAAAAAATAATAATAAAATAAAATAAATAAATAATATCGGATGCCCTGTAATATACATATGTGTGGATAAATGTGCTTGGGGTCTGCAAAAAAATACGTTGGGAGAAAGAAGTATAACATTTTTACCGTACTTTGGCGATTTATTTCTCTTACTGTATGACAGGTATTTACTTTTTTTCTACATTTCACCTAAGAGTGTTGGGAACTACAAATTAAATGTGGAATGGTGCTTTTGGCTGATTTACTTTTGCTGCGCCTACCCTTAAAACACGTAAACTGTCCGTGTTGTACAAAAATTGAAACAGGCTCTATTTTAGCAACACAAAATTTTCTTAAAGCAAAGTCGCTCGCTGCTGGTGTGGATACTCCCATTTGACTGCAGTGACTTCTAAATGATTCGCTCGCGTCCAGTGTGAATGCAGCTTTACCTTTTCATTAAAAAGCAGAAGTAATTCCTCTTTATTAATATAAATACAGTCAGGCAGAACAATTGAGATACACAAATGGTTTAACAGGTATCAATTGAACTCTTAAAAGGAGATTAGCACTACCATATTAGAGTACTTTTTCATTCTGAAATTAGAATAGCAGCAATCCTCACAAATTTCTGTGGAGAGATCAATCAAATTATGGGTTTGTGCAGCACTACTTACTATACAGTGCATGTGAAAAGGTTCACTCGGGAGTCCTGTTTTTATGATCTAACCCTTTTTTGTTCTAGATACAGTATACCACAGTGCCTGTTTCTTCAGTATTTTAATGCCTGTAAAATTCTGTACCACCACGTAGGTGGGCCCTATTTGAATGGTTTACAGATTTCTAAGTTGATTGTGTATTCAACAGACTCCTAATTACTCATAGGAGTCACATTGCTCGGAACCCTATACTGAACATTAGCTAGACGGTTGTCTAAAACATGTACTAGGAAATGACGGTACTCAAATATGTATTAATAGTGTTCTTAAGGGAACGTGTTGGTATAAAAATCTTTACCGGTGCTGCTTTCGTTAACCCACCATTCGCTGTGTTTACAACAACTTCTGGCACCCAGAGTGGAATGTTCTTTTTCTAGAATTTTCGTTTCACCATTCCATTATCATATGATAGTTTTGGAAATGCGTGTTCCAAGAGTGGAAAACCTGGAAAGGGTAGCCCAGAGCCAGTTTGGTACGATTAACATCGTTCCATGGGTCAAAATGCATCAAAAGGGACAAATTGAGGAATCGTCATCTTACCGAGACAGAAATACACTTATCTCCTGTAATCCTGTTGCAAATCTCGTGCTTATCGCACCACATTAAAACAAACTTGGTATTAAAAAAGCCAACCAGAGACAAGGGACAGAGCTTGATCAGGACTTCCCCACGACTGTCAAAAGTCCATTCTCGTACATCTCTAAATAATATCACATTAAATAATAAATGCAATATACAAGTTGCTATTCATACTGCCAGACTCACTGAAATATCAAAAACAAGCTGAGCTCTCCACTCCAGATCAAGCAATAAACCCTTAGCTTACAGTCTTTAATATCACAGCTTTGAATCCTGCCGTTGAACCGTTTCTGTAATATCATTCTAAAATCATGCATTAATCTTCTATTCAACACAGAAGGTCAAACTTAACACTGACAATTCTGGCACATTCGTATTGATTTATTTTACCTTCAAAACCAACATTTCTCCTGGAATATAGCAAAACTATCAAGTTGTTGCTAAGGTTATACAGACAGAGGTTCTCCTTCATTGGAACAATTGCAACAATAAAGACAAATGTGTGCAATTTTATCTGTGTGGGCTTTGTTGTTAATACAAAACAATAAAAATGGTGTCATACATTTTATTAATTATTAACAAGTCAGCTGCAAAAAACAGTTGGAACGCTGACGCACAGCACGGTAACTCACATAGAAGACTATTGCAGTGTTCAATCACACTGGGAATCCTTTAGTAGAATAATGCAAGGCTCAGCAAAAAAAAAAAACAAAAAAAAAAAAAACATGGGTTTAAATGTGTTCTAGTGAATTCTGCAGCTGCTGTGTGTATCTTAAACCAGTGCACGCACATACTTTACAAAGGGTCCTCATAATCATGTTATAATCCCAGCAGTACCTGAAAGGTTAAAAAGTATGTGTATAAAATCAAGATACTGTATTATCAGACTATAGGCAAATCTACAAGAGGCTAGGAATGTATGATGAAAGTTTGGTGAAGATGCAAAATCAAGCCAATTGGTGCAAAATCAAGCCAGTTATCGTGTTCAGCACGTAGAGTGTGGCAACCAAATATACAAAATAAAAGAATAAAAAGAAATGCCAGTGCATGGCATTTCAACCAAGTACAGTACAGTCTGCGTTAGCCTGGAACCAAACCTGGCAGCTCTAGGGGTGCACACCTCTCCTTTAGCATTAAAAATTGGGTAGTTAACCAAAAAAAAATAAAATAAAATAAAAAATAAAAATGCTTGATCTTTGGACCACTAGGCTAAACTAAACACTTGTCAGGAGAAAAAATAATTAAGTGCTATGTGGTTTTCTATCAAATCTTACTGGAAAAATGAAATACCATTGTGATAAAAAGCAGTACCTGAGGAAAGTGCCTACACTCAATATTACTCATGCAAGCCCCTCTTCTGTATCCATAAAAAAACAAAAGCCCCAAGTGTGAACTGTGTCACCTGCCTCCTGTTCAAAATATGACATTTTAGTTGTGCATCCTTTCCAGATTACTTCTTATTAAACACCTGTACAACACTGCCAGGTCTACTGCTTATTAAATACAATAAAACCTTGCTATAGATCGTTTTAATATAATTTTATTAAATTAGGGCTTTATAGAAAATATTGCATGCAATTCATCTTCTTACCCCTGCAGTCTCTGTGTGTTTTGTATTAGGCCCCATCGTTGGGACTCAGAACTCATAGATATGTACTCATCAAAACAAGCTGATGCTTCTTTTATGGTGCTGCTGTGGTATACAGTAACATGGAACTTGTATTTCCCCTCTGCAAAACCTCTGCAGAATTCTGTGTTAAGAAGTTGGTGTGTAAGCTGTGAAAGTGGGATACTTTGAACATGGCCATGAATGCTAGAATTCATTATAATCTATTTTTATAATCTCCTACAGAAGCTATCCTAGTGTCCAGTGGGAGAGGGTTCCTGTTTGTCCTCAGTGTTACAGCTGGAGTCGAGAAATCAGAGAAACAATAGAGTTTCTGAATCTGCAAATGCAACTATGTCATGCCTCTGTGTGGAGTTCTCTGCAAAACATCACTACAGTGAAGCTGCTAGAAGAGGCAACACAGATTTTGTAAAACTGCAATCCCTATTTCTGTAGGTTTCTACAATGTTTTTTTGTCGTTCATGACTAGATGACGATGTAACATCTTTGAAAAAAGCAGAAAACACCACAACAGCTTCACACGCAAGTGAAAATCTAACCTCTGACCTGGCAGAGAGACGGTTTGGAGCGGTTTGGAAAAAAAATCACCAAGTACAGTCAATGGCTATCCTGGGTCTCCAAAACACAGACCTCAAGATTTCCAGCCCTTGGCCAGATCTACTATGCCACACTGCTTCACAACCCAAAACAGAGAAGCACATCTTATCTGGCAGTAGTCACAACTAGACTGAATTATTTATACACCGCTACATGTGAACATATGTCCTTGGTCTCTAGTGGCCGGTGGTCACATTTTAACCACTGGGGCACATAGCATTACAGGAGTTCCAACAGGTGGGGTGTATGTTTCTTTCAAACAGCTTTTCTCTTCTCTTCAGTCTTGTTTGACTACCAGATAGGCTTAAATCCATTCTAGTCACTACGAAGCAGGGATGGCCCGTCCAGTCCTAACATCTGCTTAAACACTGTTCTAAACTGACACCAAACGTAGTTAATTTGTTAATTTGACCAGAATCATGATTAGACACCCCTGATATCAAGGTTCAGAATTCAAAACCTGTATGCAGAGCATATTCAAAATTGACAGAATGTTAGCTTTTCAGTGGCAACTTAACAGTTAGGGCTCTCAGAAAAATGGCACAGCAAACCAGGAGTCAGTATATTCAAAAACCTAAGAATAATATTATTTCAAATGGGCCTGTATTTACATTTGTGCTCAAAAGCTACCAGCCAGCTGCCCATATAACATTTTGCATAACAACTTTCTCAAGGGGCCACATGTTTTTATCATGACTATGTTCTCGTGCCAGTCATTCCTGGTGGCTGTGTACCCACCCACCCACCAACTGTCATTTTCTCCATGGCACTGGTCTACACCTTCAGTTACTTTTCCTCTGTGTAACATTGAGAAGTTACATTATTAATATTGCACTCCAAACAAACAAGAAATGAATGAAGATGGATTTAAAAATGTGTTTGGATAACAGAGTTTGCTGTATTTGGGATTTAATATTGAATTTGTTAAATAAATACATTGTGGGGAAAAAAAAGCCTACACATCTGATTGTTTTATTTGAAGTTTCATTTATCCCAATAAAAAAATGTGTTCCACCACTGAATGACAAATGGGAACACAGGCTATAAACACACTCTTGATAACTTTGAAAAGTCAACTGCAGAGTTCTTTCTACTGCGCAGAATGCAAACGATTAGCTTGCAGAGGACGTCAGGACTATCAAAACAGCTGCACTGTCTAGGAAGAGGGCTTATAAAGAGCACTGCACTGAGGTAGGGACAGCTAGGGGATCCAGAGATGCTGTCACTCCAAGAGAAGACTCATACTTCATCATAGTGCCGTCATCTTTGGGGAAATAGTTCAATCACAAATAGACCCGAGAGTGATTTCTATGAAGCCTGCAAACAAACCAGTCCATTGACAGCACAGCAACAGCATACTGTCACCAAGCCAAATGGCAATTTGGGTTAGAGTCAAGCTTTATAAAAAAAAAACACTGGACCTCAATGCACTCGTGGGGGGGGGGGGGGGGGGCGGGGTGGATGGGACACGAAGGGGAACTACTTGGAGTCTCCCATGCTAGTATAACACCCTCGACTTGATCTTAGAAAACTCTTCTCCTCATTATCTAGATGTTTGCTGTAGTTAGTACATAAGTATGAAATTGCTCATGAGGGATGGCAGCTGTGTTTTGGTTCATTTCCAACAGAACTGGGTATCAGTATCATATGCTTGACCACTCTGAACAAGCAGTAAAAGGTGCAGGAAATGCAACAAAACCAAGTAGAATTAAAATCTTTAAGAAGTAACTGCCTGTGGGTTGCTCATAGAAAAGTAAGAGCTTGGAGAGGTTGAGGGTTTGAAAGTCCTTCAGGGAACAAAAGACTAAGTGTAGGTGCAGTTTGTGAGAGAATACTGTTTTAAAGCCCTCTATCAAAACAGCAGACAAATCAAGTGTACTTTGTGTGCTGTGATGGAAGCCAGGGAGATCGCACACAACCCTGCACTGCCCCCTAGTGTAAACAACTTGCAATTGTACTGCAGTTAAAAGCACTTAACCAGAATTCTAAAGATAAAGGAAAAAAAAGAGCGGTGCTAATGTACGAATGCTTTGCAATAAATACTAATCAATAGTAATAAACTTTTTTTCTTACAAAAAACTTCCCAAATTAGTGCTAAAGCCTGCACCTGATCTATTTTTCCCTACCCACTGTAATTCAGCCAGTCTGCTTTCAGCCTCCAATTTCTTTCTGCAGTTCTGGTTAAAAGTGACGTCTCAGTTTCCAACTCTGAAGTGGCTACAAGAAGAAGAAAACTCTGAGCAGATCCACAGGAAAAAAAGCAATGGGTCTTTTTTAAAGTGATTAATTTAATTCTAGAAGACAGAGTCTAGTTTGAAATGACCAAGGTACCTGTTCTTTTTATTCTCTACCATGCTAACCTCTACTAGATGTAAAGGTATGCAAGGATGCCTGTGTTTTGGGTGTTAAATATACCAGAAACCCCAACAACTTGTGGTGAGTTTCAATCGACTGGTTTTCACAACAGATGAGTGCACTGTTTAGATCTTGCGATCAGTTTAATGTGACATGCTAAATGTGCGCTAATCGCATTCCCCTTCCTTCCAATAGGAACTGTTTGCACTCCTCTAATGATTGTAGAATTTAATTCTCTTTTTTAAGGCTATTATTCAGTTCACTGCCACTCCAAGAGGTCTGCAGTTTCAATGGGTGTGCTGCTCAAAACGAGTTATATTTTGTTCTGCCAGCTGTTCATTAGAGAATACCTGGACTTTTCAATGAAATAGAATGAACGCTCCAATATTAAAATCACCACTGCAGTACCAAGAACCCATGAGTACCAAAGACACACATATTTTATGTAAACAAATCACGTAGAACAAGTGCCTCTGGAAATAAAATACAGATGGAAAGTAGGATGACCTGTGTATGAACTGTATAACATTATGTACAAGTATTTCTCAAGCCAGGGGCAAATCAGAAAACATCCATGTGATAATTACATTTAGTGTAACAACGATGAATCCAGACCTTTTCACCTCCGGATCAATAATTAAATCTTAATCTCTCCAGGGATCTCTTCTGACCTGAAAATGTTGTTTTAATATTTTTTTCTCCCCTTAATTTGAATCAAATCAATATTTCCATAATGGGATGGGTAGCATTTCAGTACCAATTGAATAAGGAGAGATTAACAGTGAGGGTTACTGTAGCACTGACAAATCTCCACAAGTCATTTATATATTATGTCCCAACATCATTGAGACAAAATGCAACGCAAATACATTCTATTGCAAAGCATACTGTGTATCATTTAAACCAAATTATTTATAAAACATCAGATATTTGAAGATGAAATTAAACTTTGAGCTAAGTTTTGACTAAGATGAGGATATTTTAACAGAGGAATTTCAACACTGGCTCTGAAGAATGCACTTCTCTGCATGCAGCTCACCTGTTGGAAGGAAAAAGCTTTGCAAAAGGAATAGATTACCACAGAGTACCTTTAAAAGATTTGGGAGAGCTACTGTATATTCCTTTTGATTTTTTTTAGCAAGTATAAGCATTTGTGGCATAAACAAAATATGTCATAAAAAAACAAGACATGCAGCATTTCTATCATGGGCCGGGCACGGCAATAACAATAAAAATAATTACCCTGAAGGCCGGATTGGCCCCGTGTTCAAGCAGACACTTCACAGCTCGTACACACAAGTTAGAAGCAGCGATGTGCAGGGCCGTGCCGAAATCAAAGTCACTGCAGGTAGCATCAACATCTGTTACATCAAAGAAACCAAAGAGCAAGCTGTACATTACACATGGCTCCTCCATGCACTGTATCTTTAAATATAAAACAATGCACCATTCTCTCGATACCCTTTGTGCTTCAGCACAAAGTTTTCAAACCTCCTCTCAATTTGTACACCTCTATACTGTAAGAGTCCCCAACTCTCCCCCAGTCTGCACCCTTCTATACTATAACTCTCCCTCAATCTGCACCCCTCTATACCGTAATATAGTCCCCAACTCTCCCTCAATCTGCAATTCTCTACACTACAACTCTCCCTCAATCTGTACCTCTCTACACTACAACTCTCCCTCTATCTGCACCTCTCTATACAACAACTCTCCCTCAATCTGAACCCCTCTATACTGTAATAGTCCCCAGCTTTGCCTCAACCTGCACCCCTCTATTCTGTAATAGAGTCCTTTATTCATGCCACGATAAATGCGATCAATTCAGAGCAGATTTAGCAGGGGCCAGATTACTTAAATGTCTGTTACCTGGTCATTTCAGTTATACACATAAACAATGGGGTATTCTCAAACCCAGAACTGGCTGCAGGACTGCTGTGAGTTTTTAACCCTGATTTACTGTTATGACATTTACTGTAAATCATTATGACAGAGATCTAACCCCCGTACCCCCGTACCCCTCACCCCTAAACCCTCTTTACCCCACCTCTATCCCCATTACCCTCCCCCTCCACTCCGCTCACCCCCTGGTCTTGATGCCTTGAGCACAACCCGGATGAGCTCTGGCACGTCGATGTAGGCTGCGTAGTGCAGGGCGCACATGTTGGTCCAGCGGCTTCGCAGGCTGGGGTCAGCCCCCATGCTGAGCAACTGGGAAGCGAAGCTGGCAGCAGTCTCTGCATCGCCTAAAACACAGACACACCCAGATAAACTCACACACACACACATCGTCAGCTTGCACCGTCCTGCAGCTCACACTTCAGAGGCTGGCACCAGATTCACAAAGCAGGATGCTAGCTAATCATGAGCCATCTTTTTTCTATCTGTTTCAATAAACAAGGACCAGTAATGTTTTTAGCAGAAATCAGAAATGTTTTATGTTCTTTTTAATTAAATAACATGTATGTCCAAGTTACCTTGCCTTATCTTACCTTTTTATGAGATCTGCAGTCGTTTTGGAGTGCCATCGCTGAAACAATTATGTTGGTTTTTTTTTTGTTGGTTTTTTTCGTAAGACCTGTGAAAGTGCTTGAATTGTTTTGAAAATTCCAGTAAGTAGCCAAGACTTTCCAGCTAGTGGATTCCATGACTTCCTGCAGTGTCTTTTGACCCCTGTACAGTAAATTAGACTGTATAAAGTAAATGGTATGATAACACTAATTAAAGCGATTCCTCTAAGTATCACTCAAATAAACCCGCAGTAAAATTGCAGAGGTTCCACTTTCAAATAAAGCAGGTTCAGTGAGAACGTCAAACATCAAACTAATGGTAGCCATGGAATTTCACTAATCAGTGAGGAAGTGCAAGAGAAATGTGAAGTTTCTAGGAGTTCCTGGGCTTTTCAGGACAGTTAAAAGCACATTCCCAGGTCATACGCAAAAAAGAATAATAATATTCGAGCAGCTGCACTCTGATTGTAAGAAATATGAAAATGTTAAAGTCGTTAGAAACTGCTTGCCCTTTTTTAATGTTCCTATGTAATACTAATCAGGATCAGGTAAGTGGCCTATGAAACTAGCCCTGGTGTAGATCGTAGAGATTTCTTATTATGAAATACATCATAATCTTAACTCAGTGAGACCTATATTTTACTATTTGCTGCAGAAAAGTAATACTTGTACTGCGCCCCACAGTTTGCAGCAATCCACAAGCATGTTCCTTGGGGGAATGTTTACTCCATTGTTCCATATTTTCGCCTGCATGTACATGCAGCTCTTAAATCTTTGTTTCATTCCTGTAAGGTTGATCTAGAAGTACAGTATAAAGACATCAAAACAAAGACAGTTCAAAGTTGCCGTTGTTTCTTTTTATCTGAATTTCAAGTTTGTGTCATGCTTGACTTTCTTTATTCTTTTTCTGTGTTCTGTGTTCTACCTCCAGCTATCACATATCAACAAGGATGCAAAGCCATGTTCAACCTTAACTGAATCAACTAACCAACAGCTTCCTGTTTAAAAGGCCTCAGGCCTCTGTGACTTCAAGATTTATTTTTATTTTTATTTTTTTTCCTTTGAACGTAATATCAGTAAAATCCTGACAACAAGTGGATACAAGGTGAAATTAAACCCTGACTGTTTAACTGGCCACATTACAGCATGTGGAAATGCATTTCCAAATTTCAAAGAATCCCAACACTGGCAGAAAATAAAAGGAAAAAAAACTTCGGTTATGGGCCGGTTTAAATAAAAAGGTAGAAATCCACCCATTGCTGTTAACTAGCATGTCAAGAACGTGACAACAGTAAACCGCAAAAAGGTTATCAGAAAACATAGCTTAATGGGACAGCAAACATATTGCTTCTCTTTCCTTCAGACAAGGGTCTATAAGATGGGGATTTTCAATAGACAAAAATGAAAATACTTACTATTTTACTATTTACTTATTGGAACTACCATAGGGTATATCTGCAGAAATTAACTGACACATTCTTATGTTTTCTATACCACCTTTTGATATTTACCACATCTCATGCTAAACAACATTTTTGTCTGTCAATTGTAGGCAATGTTCTCATCTTACAACCCTTTGTTTTGTGTTTTTTCCCATGCCACGAGCACTGCAGTCTGTTCTCACCGATCCCCTGCGCTCCAGCTTTGCAGGTATAATGAAGCAGGCTCATGTCAGTCAGCCCATCTCGAGCGTTAACACTGCAGCCGCGCTTCAGGATCTGTGAAGAGAAGGAGCGTCCCCTAGCTCACTCATTGAAATATACCTTTGAGACTCCCATCGCACAGCAGTTTGTGCCATTCGAACGCTCTAATGAGACAAGTTTTAATGAGACACATCTATTGTACAGGACTTGCGTTAGAACATGGATTGGTTTAAACTGCAGCAAAATGGGAATCTTTATTATAACTTAAAACATAACTCCTTTGAGTCTGTTGACTAAAATGTTCACAGTCTCCTAATGACAATTTGTTCACATTCCCCAAAGGTGATTTTCCCTCTATGCACACAAGCTTCCATCCTCCTTGAGAACAGCCTGCCAATACATCAACCTCCGAGCCAAATGTGAATTATAATGCAACTACTAATTACTGTATTACAGTAATTTGAGAAAAAATTAATTCTGCCAATGGGAATGTGTTTGCTGCTGTTTTTTTATTTTCAAAACTGTTGACTCCTGTGAAGCCCATGCACTGTAACCTGTAACAGTGCAAGGAGTTCACCCCCTGGGTTACAGGATATTGAACCACACCCCCTGATCCCACACAGTTTCTATGGGCAGCAGGTAATTATTGTAACATAGTAAGTTAACCTGAAGCAATATAGCAGAAATACGATGCTTCAACAGAATAGAGGAACAAGATCAACAGGAAAAACCCATTTGTTAATACCCATTTAACAAAAAGAAAGGGAGCACAACTGAAAGCTAACTTGCGTCATTAATGGTCATTTAACGTCTAAACATTAATTCCTAAACATTTAAAAGTCCTGTCTAAACAAATCAAAACAACCTGTTCAAACAATGAGACACATTTCAATGTAAAGGTAGACATTTAGTATTTCTAGTCATCTGTAGATTTCTTTTGTTTATTATGATTTTTACACCAGTATTCAAGTACAGTGGTTTACAATGCATCAAGACACTATAAATGATAAAAACATTTGAATAAAATGTGGAAATCACAGCAGGATGTTTTTAGCTACATGTTTAGCTAGGGGTGGTTCAACCGTTTCAGTTTCATCTTTTTGTTTTATGCATAATAAAAAATAAACACGTATTTACCAGGCTTAGGTTACTATCAGTTTTTGCATACTGTACTGTGAAAAACGTACAAAAAGTGAAAACCTCCCCTAGTGTTATGTTTTGCACGCTCATGAAAACATGTTTTATTTTGTTGACTGTTTAATGTTTAAAACCGTCACAGCCTTGATTACCCTTCCCCATCCCTGTATAAAAGCCACGGACCTCATTGCCGATCACGCTGCTGTTCTGCTGCACTTGCGGGACCCATTGTCTCAGGACAGCAAACAGCTCAGAGACAGTGGTTCGAGGGCTGAACAGGATCTCCTGGCACTTTGGATCATTGGGGTCGAAGAAGGAGAACTCTGAAATGAAAAGTGTAGCGGTTATCGTGCAGCATTGTAATTCTTTACACAAGTGATGTTAGATGTATTTTAATTTCCTGAACGATTCAACTTTTAACAAATTGTTCATGTTTGCAGCTTATCAAATAAGTCACCATGAGATGACGTTATTTTGTGCGAGACTACAGTAGATGGAGACTACAGAGGGAAGGAGACACTTCACATAGAGAGTGGTGATGGTATGGAAGGAGCTACAGTACCTAGTCGTGCTGTTGAGGCAGAATCACTTGGATCAACCCCATTAACAACATTTTGAGATTATCCAGCTACTAGGAACTGGATAGTTCAATAGATCCTAACAAGCACTACTATGTGTTATCAACGTCACCCGAAAGCCTGAAGATATCCAGCTTCACAAATAATGATACCGATTCCTCAGGTAACTTCAGGGCAATCATACAGCAACCTACACAAGCACCCAATTTTTATACTGCATGCTATAAAGTCATTAAATACCAGGACTAGAACATAAGGTCTGTTCGGTATGGGAGCCTTTGCAGTACAGTAACGAGATAACATAGAAAGTGGTCTAAATGGTGGTGGAACTACAGTAAATATAGCCATATTTAAATCATTAATACAATCTCTGTGTGTGTGAGAGACTCTTTCTTTTTTTGACGGTGAAACTACACTAACCTATTAAGGAACCACTGATTTGACTGACAGCGACCCCTAGTCATTCAGAGCGGAACGGAGACGGGACAGACAACAAGTATAAAAATTACACAGACGAGACGACTTCTTAAATTATTATTTTTGGTAAGAAAAAATATTGAGTGGTTTTACCGACGTTCATCCTATATAAATCTTTTTCGGTCAAACTCATATTTTTGGGGAATTCGACAGACAAAAGTACATGTAATTCAAATTTCTTTAAAAGACTAACCACACAGTGAAATAACAGAACCAGAACTGAATCAACTCGAACTTGATCAAAAACAAGAACAATTATTTTAATGCAATACAAATACTTCTAAATGGGCTGTGAATATCCTACAAAACTGTCTCCAAGAAAAAGGTAGACTTACATTTAATGTACTTTCTGGGAATTGTATGTCGGGTTCGTGAGGAATATGATGGAGCATATCAAGCTTTATAAGTCTGTGAGCTGGTAAAGGTATCAATCGCTTTTTCAATGACCCACAATACAGCAGAAAATTTCCCTCAGGTATATAAAGACTTTCAAGCTGCAACTCACATAGTGATCCAACAAAGCAACCATGAAGACCAAGGAGCTTTCGAAACAAGTCAGGGATAAAGAGGTAGAGAGGCACAGAGCAGGAGAAGGGTACAAGAACATTTCAAAAGGTGCTGATTATCCCTCTCAGCACAGTGAAGTCCATCATTAAGAAGTGGAAGATGCATCATACCACCCAGACACTACCCAGATCAGGTCTCCCTCCCAAACTGAGCAGCAGGGCAAGCAGGAAACTGGTTCGGGATGCCACTCTGAAGCCAACAATGACCTTGCGAGATCTGCAAAGTTCTGCGTCTGAGATGGGAGTCAGTGTTCACACATCAACAATAAGCCAGTCCCTACACAAAGCTGGCCTGTATGGACGGGTGGCAAGAAAGAAGCCATTACTCAAAAAGCCTCATCTTAAAGCACGTATGGAGTTTGCAAAAAAACATGTAGATGTGTGGCGGAGTGTCCCGCCCCTATGTATTTATTTATTATTATTTGTATTTGTTTGCGGCGCGGATAAAAGCGTCGCGTCTTTTGTTATTGTTTTTTATATTTATATTTAAAAACCCTGTGAGGATGCATGACTGATCAGCTACTGATTATTTAACTAGCTGACAGTCATGCATCCTTACCAAACGCGTGCAGACTGTGGCCGAGGGGTAATAAGATAATTAACAGCTAGTTAACCCCTCGGCCAGAGTATAAGAACCTGCAGCTGTCCGTGCTGCAGGGTTGAGTATAGAGAGGAGAGTACGGGAGAGCGGAGAGAGAGAGCGAGGAGAATATAAAAAGAACAATTGCTATATTTAAAAATATACTTGTTTCTGTTTGTTTTGCCATCGCGCCTTTTTGTTTTGTGTTTTGTTATTGTTTAAATCTTTTGTTTTTGGTATGTTTATTTAATAAATCCACGCTGAGTGCCTTTGCATTCAGCTTCACCCACCCATCCATTGTTTTGATTCAGTTACTTCCTGGTCCGTGATGTCACCACACCTCACCACTGCGAGCCATCCTGCCACAAGATGATACTGCAGACATGTGGAAAAAGGTTTTGTGGTCAGACGAGACAAAAATTGAACTTTTCGCTCTAAATTCCAAGTGTTACGTCTGGCGCAAGCCCAACACTGCACATCACCCAGTCAACACCATCCCAACTGTCAAGCATGGTGGTGGCAGCATCATGTTATGGGGATGCTTCTCTTCAGCAGGGACTGGGAAGCTTGTCAGGACAGAGGGGAGAATGGAAGTACAGGTGAATCCTTGAGGAAAAGTCTCTGAAACTGGTCATTGTCCTGCTGAAATTCACATTTCAGCAGGACAATGACCAGAAGCACAAAGCCAAAGCCACAATGGAGTGGTTGAACAAGAAGAGAATTAATATTTTTGAGTGGCCCAGTCAAAGTCCAGACTTGAATCCAATCGAAAATTTATGACGAGACTTTTGCAGTCCATCGACAATCCCCAACAAACTTATCAGAACTGGAGCAATTTTCCTGTGAAGAATGGTCAAAAATTTCACCATCTTACTGTGCAGACCTATCCAAAAAGAAGAGTAATTGCTGCAAAAGGTGCTTCTACCAAGCACTGACTTAAGGGACTAATACTTATGAAATTTCATTTCGTACATTTTCTTTGCAAGTTTTGCTGACATTAACCTCCTCCTCATATAACAGTGTTCAGTTTAACCACTACAGCTTTGAATAAAAAAAACGTTTGTTTGAAAAACTGTGCATATATATATATATATATATATATATATATATATATATATATATATGAATATTGTAGGTTATATTCAAAATAAAAACATGTATTAAAGTCATTCAAAATGACGGCTTTGTTGCTGGCGGGCTTATAACTTCCTTACTTTCATTATCCTGCCTTTCAAACGCTGTCGGGGTATTTATTTAGGAAAAGTTATAAATGGACAACCGCATACCTTTCAGACACGCAGAGCAATTTAAATTTGAAAACCTCAACCTGTCAAAATGACTTCCGTGGCTAGTGTTTGGGTCAGGACCACACCACAAAAACAATAAATCCTGTCTCTATCCTAAAAACTCGCTCACTTTCTGCTCTATTCCACACACACACACACACACACACACACTCACACACACACACGCATTCTGTTGTTTTTTTTTATATATCATTTGTTTACAAAACCCCAAGAGGTGGTTTTGTAATTTTAGGGTAGAAAGCCAAAGTCTTTTGAATAGAAGCCTTCTGTCTATAGAAGCCTGATGGGACTTTTTTTATTATTGTGTGTTAATTCCCCTTTCTTAATCATTATAACTTTTGTATTGTACCTCAGTTATTTAACACTTTGCTTTCTAGACTTCGACAGCAAGTGTTTACACTACTGCACTGTGTTTACTTTTCTTTTGCCCGAAACGTCCTGAAAATAAAAGATTTAACTTTTTGTGTACATTTTTAAAAAAAAACTTTTCTTTCATATGCCTTCAATTTTGTACACTGCAGTTTTAAATATATATGTATTTTTTATATATATTTATTTTAATACATATATATATACATATATGCTGTTTTGAAGGCAAAGGGTGGTCACACCAAATATTGATTTGATGTAGATTTTTCTTCTGTTCACTCACTTTGCATTTTGTTAATTGATAAATATAAACTATTAACATGTCTATTTTTGAAAGCATTCTTACTTTACAGCATTTTTTCACACCTGCCTAAAACACAGGCTAACTTCACCATAACAAACCCTTCTTATAACGAACACCCGTTTATAGCGATCCCAACAGCAAAAAATGATTTTTTCTATGCAAATTAGTCCTATTAGAACGATCACATACAGTATCGACCCGGATACAATGATCTCAATTGCATGACAAATGCAATCGTTGCCTGTCCGTCACCTTCACACAAACTGCAACCAGGCAATGGACGTGAGGAGCAATCCACGCTGGATAGTTTTTTCAAGAGAAAGGACATGTAATTACTGTATTCAGCATGTCAGTGTACATTCTTTACTTTTTCATTTCTTTACTGTTTTATTTTAACATACTTGTAGCAGGGGCGATTGCCCGGCACTGGGGGAAATTAGTGTTGGTGTAATTTATATGTGGAAACGGGTTTGTTTTGCGTGCTTTTTGGAGTTGTTATGTTTGGTCAAATGACTGTTTACAGACGGGTGCTCGATTGAGACTTGCTGCCTGCCTGTCTTGTATGTGTCCTCTGTGCGTTACCATCGTTGATAGCGTCACATGACCCGTTTGTATACTTTCTGTTTTGTGTTTAATAAATCCTGCGCACCTGTGCCGACGTTTCAACTCCATGTCCCATGTCTCTCTGTTTTGCAATGCGGTTACCCTCACGTGACACAAGTACCTTGTCACAATACCATTTAAATGTTGATCAATGTGAAGTAATCTTCATAAAAGTACTATATATTGATGTTCAATTCAAAATTGCCGTTTTGTCATTATTCTGATACAGAAAAATGCCAAACCCTATTATAGTGAACACCCTGATATAACAAACATTTCTCCAGGTCCCATGGGGGATCATTATAGTGAAGTTAGCCTGTGTGTAATATACATATTAATAAATATATATATATATATATATATATATATATATATATATATATATATATATATATATATATATATATATAGATATGAAGACGGAGTTTCGTGGCTTCAGCAGAGAGTGGTTAACATTTAAAAAAAAAAAAAAAAAACATAGAAACAACATCCTCAAGTTGCCAGATGCCACCAGAAAAGGCTGCAGGACCTCCCAGCCAGGGCACTCACTCACCGCAGTCTGCAGGCATGGGAGGAGAAGCTACTTGGTGAACCACGGGTCTCTCAGAACCAGGGGACAGGCTCCTGTATCTATCCAGTACTGAATCTCCTTCTGAGGACAGCTCAGGAATATCCTCTTTGGTCATTTCTGTTACACTACCTGCAGATGAAAACACAGACACAGTCAGACAGACAGGCAGCAAGACAAACATGTGGAATCATACTGTTGTGTGTGTGTGTAAAAAATACCCTTTGCAGGACACAGCACCATACTTAAAATTCCACACAACAACCGGACTCCATCTACCCCTGTCTCATACTGTGGAGCTCTCCATTTCCTCTTCTTTAAAATAAAAATGCAGTCAGCACTCAGATATCCGTTACCCAGATATACGTCAGTCACGTTTTACCACCTTTGTAAAGAATAAAATCAATCCCCATTATATATATGTAAGTAACAAATGAATGCACTTACCCATCACACGCGATTTCCGACTCCAGTTTTCTGATACAATGCCCATATCTTCAGTGTCACTGTCCGAGGTTTTTTTTTTTTTTTTCTCTCGCCTGCCAAATCAATCTGTCTTTATTGTGCAGTTACACAGCGCTTCCTTCAATTTTACATGGCGAAAATGAAGCAAAAACTAAGCGGATGAGACAAGCTAAAATAATGTAAAACAGTTAATCATTCAACAGTTTTAGATACTGTGATGCATTTTTTTTTCTTTAGTTGCTTTTGTGCATTTTCATTTGCAACTGAACCGTGACATTAGGGCCTTATCAAGCACTATATTCTGCAGTTTTGAATACTGACTTTGGATACTGTTTTAATTCTGGAAACTGGTGTTTTTTTTAATCTTTTGCTGAATTGCATTACCTTTTACATTTTACGCGGTTCCGTGTATGGGTAACATTTTGATTTAATTTTGCTGTTGAGTAGTTAATGGTGAATTTTACATACTGCTACAATACGTTCCAGATTTAAAAATATGTACTGTATTACAGTCCACTTGTCCACTGTCGTCTCTTTTGGCAAGTG
The DNA here is from genome assembly GCF_902713425.1 of Acipenser ruthenus. Lineage (NCBI taxonomy): Eukaryota > Metazoa > Chordata > Actinopteri > Acipenseriformes > Acipenseridae > Acipenser > Acipenser ruthenus. Next base: position 76,843,128 of record NC_081193.1, on the reverse strand, counting down.
ATATTTTCAGAATCATATCGTTCTGAATTAAAATAATACTTTTGTTGAAAATATAGTGTTGTATCAACAAAACCAACTGCAATACATCTAAATGGAAGCCTACTTATTTTAAAACAGTCAAAAAACAGACAAGGGTTGGAACGGGCTAAAATGACATCAGTCATTTAATCGTCACACTCACACTTATAGGGTCAGATATGTGAGTGCTGACTGTACAACAGAATAAGCTGCTCGTTCATCAGTCCTGCCATTCTACCTTCCTGCTCTGTAATAGCCATAGCAATTCAGCTCAGCTGGCAACAAGATCAAACAGAAAACACTGCATACCATAAATATGAGGCTAACTATGACTGAAAACACAGCACACGCACACACACACCCTGTAACCTAATTATCTTTCTTCATGGCTGAAGCAACTGTAAATGGGGTGAAACCCTTGTTTGCCAAACCTGCTTTTCTCTCTGAAGCTCTGTAAGTCTGCTACATGAGAGCTCTATCAGTGCAATTTCTCTCATACTGACTTTTATCAGCACATCTGAGGAAACGACTGAAAAGCGTCCCTTTTAATTATTCTCTGTTAAGGGCTGTTCTTCTCATACTAACTGTCTTACTGTTTCTTTATTTTTTAACTGCAGGACACAAAGAGTTGCAACGACTGAACACCAACACCTTGCAGCGTTCACAAGAAGGGCGTCAGCTAAGCTCTGTGGAATCCCGATTGTTTAGATATTTATATTCACAAATCAGGGCTCAGAAAATCAGCCAGGGAATAAAACTGAAAAACACATGCCTCAACCATCACTCTATAAGTAGTTAAACATGAGTTAAACATTTCGTATGAATATCAGATCACATTCCCTTCTGCAACAAAGCGTATTCTCGCATTAGAATGAATGGCTATTGTGGGGAACTCATCTCAAAACAACAAGGAAGGAAATAAGACTCCTACTGTAGAGCATTTTCACCCATTCCAGGTTGGTTTTAATACAAACTTGATTCATCACAGTGTGCAACGGGAGTCTTATTTCCATCCCTGAACAATACAGAAGTGATTTTCCAGTGGCCTAGATTAATTACATAATTATCACAGAGAGTATGATTAGTTGATAATATTTCAGTACAGTAAAAAAAGAAGAAAAAAATAAGATTAACAAGTTATTGATAAATCACAATTCATTTTTCAACCGCATCAATTGGTACTTTGAAAATAACAAGGAAGGCTGTCAGCAAAAACAGTTCATATAGAAGTAAACAAGACATCCAATCCAGTACTCACTGGTTTCGTGACCCAGACTTTGTTGAAAAGGACTCTGTAAATCCTCCATTCAAACAAATGAATGCTTCAAGTTTTTCCACCAGCAGCACTAACCTAGCTATACAACTTACTGTACACTGCTTTCTTGTTGTCTCCGATCAAATTTTCATAACAAACAACTAAATGAATTACTTACTTTAAAAAAAAAAATTTTAAAAAACACAACACACAACAACATAAAACCTCAAGCTCTCCTGGATTGTAATGCTGTGTCCCGAGACCCTGTCAGTCTATTTCAAGAAATAGACGACCCTGCCAAAGCATTCAAATGACTTCTCACTTCCTGCATTCACACAGGTCATGCAACTACGGAGGGACAGAGGACACCTCCTGTCTTCTGTCAAACCTGCACTGCACATACATAACAAACTAAAGAGAATATACAGCACCTTGTACTATATGATACAAGGTCAGACCGGCTACCCAGGAATGGCTTTTCCACGTGTGGGCTTACTGGCCACTCTGACCTGAAGTGTGTGAAAATCAGCGTGTCACTTACACAGCTCCACTATATACTATTTGTGTATAATATATAGTAAAATAAGCATTATTAAAGAGTATAGCTGATCTTAGTATAATTTAATTTGTAGCGCATATGAAACTAGTATCCATAAAGAAATCTATTAGTAGCGGATATAAAAATTAATCATATGAAAAAGTTACCATACCGACTTATAATGGTATATTCTCGCCTTATAAAGGAGAGATCTATGTAGTGTACAGTTAAATCTCTTTGGGGAGCCAGTTCTGATTTTATTAAATGATAATTTACAAGTGGATTGTGCCACTCTTGCACACACCACTGAATGATTCTCTTTTCAAACACTGTCGACCACCTTTTACGATAGAACGCAATTTCCTCCTGCCATTCCAGATTTCTTTGTGACACTGTATAAATAATATAGTGTGTGTACAAGAGAAAGAAAAGTACTTAAAAGGCAGTATTTCAGGCATCAAATAGAAATGAAGGAAGGAGGAAGATAGTGGGCAACCTGACCTGCTCCTATGGCATGATGTATAATGCATGGCACCATTTCTCATTTTCTGTTACTGTATGCATTTTTTATTATATTGCTACAGCATGCTTTCGTATTTGTGGTTGCAGAGCACTTTCTAGCAAGGTTATGTTTTTTTTTGTTTTTTGTTTTTTTTTAAATAACATTTTTTGATGTTTTTATTTTTATTTATTGATTTTTTAATTTAAATCTAAGTTGCAGTGTACTCCAATGTGATTACAGTTAACATGGAATGCTAATCTTCAAATTGGGAAATCGGGGCTGGGACGTTACTTATTGTGTCTAATGTTCTGCAAACTGGGACTCTACACTGTGTTGTTTCCCCAGACTGAATTCCCCTGGTAGTGTGATTGGTGTGCATGTGTAGTGTAGACATACCGGTTCAGAGCTCACCCTGGCAGATCCATGGAAACAAAATGCTATCTGTTTACAGTGCACCTGCTGCAGGGCTTTACTCACACTTTCTAAAACAAGGGGCCTGCAATTGCAGGACAGGAAGAATTTTCCACTGCAAAGAAAATTAATCAGGACACCTATGTTTTACCAATAATAATGTACTCTGGGCCAGATTCACAAAGCATTTACACAAGTCAGTTTTTTGTTTTTTTTTTCCACACTGATATTACAAAGCTTCAAATAAATAACTGAGTAAGTTGAATTAGAAGCGCCAGCATGTACCTTAGTTGTTTCTTGTTAGTTTTAAAAGCCAAGATGTTTGATTTTTGCGTCACAAAATAAAAATAAATAAATAAATAAATAAATAAATAAAAAACACAATCTTGCAGACCCTGCTGTGGCAGTTGTTTTGTGAAACTGGCCCTTTGTGACAGTGCACTTTGAAATGCTAAATCCCTGCAAAACAACTAAACAAACGTATTCCACTGGGCATAATGCGTGGGGGAATGTCACATCAGATTGAGAATGGTTTGTGAACATGAAGCAAAAGGCATAGCGAAAAAGTTATTATTGATATGGCCAGAGGTTAATACGACATGGTTTATTTAGATTTCCAGAAAGCTTTTGACAAAGTCCTGCATAAAAGATTAATTCTCAAACTGAACGCAGTAGGGATTCAAGGAAATGCATGCACATGGATTAGGGAGTGGTTAACATGTAGAAAACAAAAAGTACTGATTAGAGGAGAAACCTCAAAATGGAGCAAGGTAACCAGTGGAGTACCATAGGGATCAGTATTAGGTCCTCTGCTATTCCTAATCTACATTAATGATTTAGATTCTGGTATAGTAAGCAAACTTGTTAAATTTGCAGACAACACAAAAATAGGAGGAGTGGCAAACACTGTTGCAGCAACAAAGGTAATTCAAAATGATCTAGACAGCATTCAGAACTGGGCAGACATATGGCAAATTACATTTAATAGAGAAAAGTGTAAAGTACTGCACGCAGGCAATAAAAATGTGCATTATAAATATCATATGGGAGATACTGAAATTGAAGAAGGAATCTATGAAAAAGACCTAGGAGTTTATGCTGACTCAGAAATGTCTTCATCTAGACAATGTGGGGAAGCTATAAAAAAGGCCAACAAGATGCTCGGATATATTGTGAGAAATGCTGAATTTAAATCAAGGGAAGTAATGTTAAAATTTTACAATGCATTAGTAAGACCTCACCTAGAATATTGTGTTCAGTTCTGGCCACCTCGTTACAAAAAGGATATTGCTGCTCTAGAAAGAGTGCAAAGAAGAGCAACCACAATTATGTATGCAGACAGGCTAAAAGAATTGAATCTATTCAGTCTTGAACAAAGAAGACTACGCGGTGATCTGATTCAAGCATTCAAAATCCTAAAAGGTATAGACAATGTCGACCCAGGGGACTTTTTTGACCTGAAAAAAGAAACAAGGACCACGGGTCACAAATGGAGATTAGATAAAGGGGCATTCAGAACAGAGAATAGGAGGCACTTTTTTACACAGAGAATTGTGAGGGTCTGGAACCAACTCCCCAGTAATGTTGTTGAAGCTGACACCCTAGAATCCTTCAAGAAGCTGCTTGATGAGATTCTGGGATCAATAAGCTACTAACAACCAAACGAGCAAGATGGGCTGAATGGCCTCCTCTTGTTTGTAAACTTTCTTATGTTCTTCTTATGTTCTTAGTTAATATTCCCTGGACAACACCTGTAATGGAAGATTACTGATGAAATTAGAATACAGCTGTGCACCAACAATAACTCAATGCTTTCTGTCTCAATAACCAAGAAACTTTAACTCCATAAATCTCCCCTGTTGTGCACTTCTATTTGCTATGTAGGGCTCAAATGTGCAGTTTTGAAAGAAACACCTGTTATAATAAACATATAATGTAGCTTATTTTCCACTTTAAAGCCCTCTATCTGGTACTACACTGGGTTAAATACATCTCTGTTTGCATGCCAAGCTTTCAGATAGTGTTACACATCCTTGGTCATGTCACCTGGAGGGTGATATTGTCCCTGCCCTTTCAATTGCTTCTTTCCCGTAATAATAACTAACCAGCTGCTTTACCTACAGTATTGCATGACATGCTTTGACTCAGAAGACACGGTTGAGGTGAAATTACATAGGAAGTACAAGTGTACCATATTTCCTAAGGAGTAAGGCATGGGAACTGCGACTAACCAAAAATCAGCAATCATAGGATGTTCTTATAAATTATTTGGATTTTACAAAAGCTGTAGCCGATCTTCTGAACCAACACCATTTTATAGGCACACCCCTCCTACCCAATCAATAGAGTGACGGACACCGCAACGTATACTGAAATTCTCAATTCGGGTCTAAACAGACCAACCAATTAGAAGAGGCAGTGGGAGGGACTAGCTTCTGCACTTTTGGCAACTTGAAATTATACAAAATACAGAGATAGAATTATTGGTTTTGTTATTCAGAAATGAAATTATTTATAATTTTCTTTAAACTAAACGTTGGAGAGAGCTCACACAAGTATGAATCAGCAACAAATACATATTGTTAATATACACTATTGTACTGTATTAATGTAACGTTTCACCTACCTAGCATTTTTCAAAATAATTACTGGCATTGCCAAAAACTGAAACTTTCCCGGTGCAACAAAACGTAATGTCAATAACTGGACAATAGCTTTAATGTGAAATTAAAGCACAGAATGATATATTATAACCCACTTTACAATTTTGCATGATAAAAAAAAAACACACGCTTGTGTAATGTTGGTGTCGATACTTACTGTGGTTTGTTTAAACAAACCGGTCTTTTCAATACAAAATAAACTTTGCAACAAAGGTATTGGTAGAACAAGTGCTAGATGTACTTTCAAACAAGTACCTGCTTCTCGAGACTCGTTGCTGCCACGTATCAGCTAGGCTCAATGTAGACACGTATTTGAAAACATGACACATGTAAAAATAAATACATTAACTGAAACCCCAGCCGGCATACGCCGCCGTCCCCTTGATGCACTGAAGTGTGTGTGCGCAGGAACGAGACGCACGGTGAAGGTGCGTGCAACGGGTGAGCGCACTAACAGTCAGATAGGCATCGCGCGCGAGGGGAAGAAGGTCAATCTCATTTTTTTGTTGTTGTTAACAACCGGTAAAGTATTTTCCACTTGCTTCTTCCAAAATGTTTGGCTGCATGGAATTTTTTTTTTTTTGGTGGGGGAGAATCTATTTGTTGTTTCAATGCAACTCTTAAATGTTACTTTGTTATTTATTTTTTATTGTGCTAGATAAATCATTAACTACCGCTTTTACAAGAGTGGCCTGTCCTGAACTAAATTCATTGTTCAAATTTACACTTCATTTGTTTTTAACATATATGTATACGAACAAGATTTACACAAATAAAATATGAACCTACACATCACATTGTTATAAACTTTTTTAATATGTAAAATGTGCAATACAGTATGAAAAATGTTTTTTTTTTTAATTGTCATCTTAATGATAGCAATGAATATTTTAACATAAACCCTACATCACCACCAGTCTAATTTATTTTATAATAATAGTAATAATAATAATAACAATAACAATACAATTGTAAACAAAAACAGATTGATATTAGACAATATAATAAAAAATGCTGAGTTATATTACAATGACATACAGAGGTCATATTACAAACATGCCAACAGTCCCTATATGGTTGGGGCAGTCCTGATCTCCTAGCAAATGTGCCGCATCCCAATGCATAGGAAGAAAGTCCCGATATTTACCCATAGAAAAAAAATAATTTATTCTGCACAGTAGAGTTAGTGAAAACCACACGCTGTGCTCTTGGCTGACACATCTGCTAACTTATCACTAACTTATACAAAGGTAAGAACGCTTCATTAGGTCTGCTTTTACTATCATGATGGTCGTGTGGTGTTGAATTGGGGGGTACATCTATTATATGATAATGTATATGATCAGCGTCCTGCTGAACAGTTTCCAAATGATGGCAAGTATGATATTACACAGTTTTTATTGCCATCTTAAAAATCGATTCACAAATCTTCAACTAATGTTTAATTTAAAGATTGCTGTTAAGGAAATTGGTCATAGTGTCTCCACAAATTTCTCTATAACATTAGCGTTTGCAACCTAGAAGCGTGTTTTCAAGAGAAAGGTTTCTTGTCAGGGGTTAAAGTGGGGCGTTAAGAAAAAGAAATCTAGGGGGAAAAAATTATATAAATGTTATATTGCTGCAAAACACCATACGCGTTGACTTTAGTGTGCTGGACAACACAAAAACATCAGACCTACAAAAAGAAGTCCGTACCAAGCCAGAACTAAATTAGCAGACTTCTCATCAGCCAGGATCTTCAATAGCTGGACAAGAGCCAAGAAACTCCCCCGCTAGTATTCATTCTGTTGATTTCCCTGATTGTTGGAATAAACAACAATATCTGGAATACAAAGAGAAATAACGAGCATTTTTTCTAAAGGTTCTGGGGTGACGCAAATAAATGAAATACTGTCTATTTAAATACGCTGATTAGTACAAAATACTGATATAAAAATATAAAAATATGGATGTTAAATTCCCAATACCAATACTGGGAAAACCCTGTAAATGAGAGGTGAGAAAGACCTCTGAGGCCTGACCTGTCAATCCAAGCTACCAGCTACCGCGTCTTTTCCTGAGAGTATCATTGCACCTCTGTCCTCTGTCCCCAAGTAAAATCTTAGCTGTGGCCATGGCTGATTCCACTGAAAACACGGACCCCGTTGACTGCCGAAGCTTGTCCATGTATCTTTGTTCGTTGTTTGCCTCTTTCTTGAACAGCATGATGTAACATTTAGGGATGAGGTGGCAGCAAATGATCCCGTAATCCGAGGCCAAAATTGCAGATGCCTGAACCGCAGACCGCTGTTCGCTTTTGTTAACGTAGATCGGAATGAAGCAAACCCATACAAACAGGTAGACCAGCATGCTGAATATAATGTACCCAGTCTCATTATAAGTGTGAGGGATCTTCCTGCCTTTGAAAGCTAACACAAAGCAGATGAAGGCCAGCAGGCCTATATAGCTCAGCATGATCCCGAATCCCACATTCGAACCCTCGCTACACTGAATCAAAACCTCCATGGTCTGGTTAGTTGATCTCTCTTCAACCTGCGGAGAATCAAAGATTAACCACATGGTGCAGATAACCCCTTGCATTACAGCGCAAAACAATATAATTAGGAAAGGCTTGTATATTTTCTTTAGTTTGGCCTGAACCTGGGAATAGCGTTTAAATGCCAGAATGGTCCTAAAGGATTTCACCAGGATACAGGAGACACAGATGGTGAAGCTGATGCCATACAGAGGCTGTCGTATCTGGCAGGTGTATTGATTGGGCTTTCCAATAAAGAGCCCGATGCTGCAGAAGCTGAGCATCAGAGAACCGACAATGAGGTAACACAAGTTGCCGCCTGCAGCTTTTACTGCCGGTGTTTTTAGGTTCACTGTGTAAATCACAGCTATGATGAAAAGCAATACAATCCCAAGGCTGCCGAAAGTAACTAGGACAATTGCATAGCCTTCATCCCAGTGTAAATACATTTCTGTCTTGTTTCGGCACTGCGTTGCTCCTTTCTGAGACCAGGTCTTTCCAGAGCAGGATAGACAGTCTACCATGTCTACAGAGAAGAAAAGAAACAAGGAAGAACATAAGGTATGTTACACGCATGTATAAACTCTGCTAAACTAAAACAACATGTATACTGTATATGTTAAGGACTGTGTTATGGGTTATGACACATTTCAGATGAGGAGAAAAGGTCTATAGCTGGTGCAAATAAGTCTCTGTGCAGTGATTAAAGAGCAACTCACTTCTGCTACTGTATGAAATATCTTAATAATCTTAATATATTCTTCTTGTGATTTAAATAAATTTTGTATATCACTTTCTGTTCCAGTCATCTTGGTGACTAAGTTATAAACGCTTCTGTCGCCTCAGTATGTCTCGTCTCTATAAATGTAGCTGTTACACCAGAGTGTAACCATGACCTGTCCCCCTGCAACACTCTGGAGCTAAGAAATCCATCCGTAGGAAACATCACTAGAGTGTTGCAGGGGGACAAGTTAATAATTACTGATGTACTTTGAGATTTGACATTTCTGATAGCTCTGTTAAGGTCACTGGGGTGCTTTAGACATCTCAGTTTTACAAAGCAGGATGTGGTCATCGGTTCGTGTCCATCCTCCATCTCTACACACCAGAAGTAGATTAAACCATTTTCAATATTTGAAGCTGTGCTGTACATGAAATACTCACCCCACTTATCGGAGTAGGTTCCCTCCGAACAATCTATGCAACTGTAGCAACAGGAGATGTTTGAGACCTTCTTTATTGTGCCTGGTTTACAGGACTCTGAACATTTGGACTCTGGAATCTACAGAGAGAATTGAAAATAAATAAAACTACAGGTAATGTTTAGTGCAATTAATGTTTCGGAATTGTTTTTTAAACAATTTTAACAAAAAACATAAGCCTGTGTATTTAATATTTAAAGAGTAAGTAGATTCAAATGGCATTTGTATTGTTTATTTACATTTCCCTTACTACAGTATATTATGGTGTTTGCAGTCATTCTCAGCAGTTCAGGGGTCTGTTGCTCCCATACTGAGTTATTGTCATGTTTCTCTAAATCTGCCTTTACCTGGCTTTGAGCTGCTTTGGGTTTGTCTGGAGAATCCGAAGTGCCAAGACAGAACAACCTTCCTCATTCCATTCAACTCATGTGACAGTGTGACCTTTCAAGTCTGCCAAGCCCCGCCTACTCTCTATCTATATGAATGTGAACTCAACTCTGAATGTACATACAATGTATTAAACTTACCACTCCAGTGATAAGTGATTCATCAACCTCCACACCGGGTTTATTTAGTTTGTATATCCCGACAACTTTGAACTTGCTATGGCCATTGCCCGTCACCCAGTAGATAAAATCATAACCATTGGCAGAGTCGCCATTCTTATCGAAATAAAACGGGCCATCATCTTGGGAAAAGTTGACCTCTTTAATTTCCTTCAGGAGCTGCAAAAAATAGGGAATTTGTTGATTCTGGGTCCATTGATGAAGAAAGAACATAATTACAGAACATTTACGAATGAGAGGAGCCCATTTAGCTCATCTAAACTTGTCCAGTTCCTAGTAGCTGATTGAACTCACAACTTTGTCAAGTTGGGTCTTGAATTATCCAAGTGATTCTGCCTCAACTACTTGACTATGTAGCCAATTCTATACCCTCATCACTCTGTGTGAAAAGTGTCTCCTTCCCTCTGTCCTAAGTCTATCTCCACTTAATTTCCAACTGTGTCCTCTGGTCCTGGTTTCTGTACTGCTCTTAAAGTATTGGTTAGGGTTAACTGTGTCAACTCCTTTTAAGATTTTAAATAGATCAGTTATGTCCCACCTAGTTCTTCTTTGTTCTAGGCTAAATAGATTCAAATCTTTCAGCATATCTTCTGAAATACATCAGTTGTGTCCCACCTAGTTCTTCTTTGTTCTAGGCTAAATAGATTCAGTTCTTTCAGCATAACTCTGTCCTTTAAGTACAAATTAAGGTACAACTTTTTTTAAGTATTTTTGACAACTAATTCACTCCATACATTCAGCCTTTGTAGTTCCGTCCTTTAAACCCTGGGATTAGTCTGGTTGCTCTCTGTTGGACTCTGTCCAGGGCCACAATGTCCCTTTGGTACTGTGGTGACCAGAATTGGACACAGCACTCTAAGTGCGGTCTCATCAATGCATTCTACAACCGATTCATAACCTCCTTGGATTTGTACTTAACACTTGGCTATAAACCCAAGCATTCTGTTTGCCTTTTCATAGAACAATACACAAAACTGGTGGCAATATTTGGTAGCATAACAAGCTTAGTTCACATGATCATAAGGTTAGGCTTTTCTTTCGGTCTCAAAGTGACTAATTCACCAGTCTGAATTATATTAGAAATTTGACAGTATTTACCTGCCACGGGGGGAAATCAACATGTCTTTCACAAGCAGTATCGTTGCACTTTAGAAGGTTCCTCAAAGCATGTGCTACCACCCTCACTGCTATGTGTGAACTGTATGTCACGTCAATGTTTTCAAACAGAAGGTCATCATTGGCTGAGGATGGATCTGTGTAATTACAAGCCATGGGGGACTTCAGCTTCAGCGACTCTGTGAGGTTGCAAGCTCCTTCCGAAGATGCAGACACACATTTTGTGTAATTGACAAATTCCTCTGTACATTCAAAGCGGAGTCTTTTGTATTCTTCAATAAATTTATTTGTCGCTGTGGGTCCTGGTCGCAGGTTTTTTAAGTACTCTTCAAAACCCGGTATATGTCCTAATTTAAAACTAACTCCGAAGATATTGCCCACTTTGTCGATATTGTGCATTGAGGCCACATCTCTGGCAGCGGACCAACTGTCGCTGGCGATCCATGTCTTAGAGACGTTGCGTTCCAGCAGTTCTGTGAACAGTTTGATGATCAGTTCACTTTTCAGGAATGCAACGATAACATTTGCACTAGAATTTTGGATTTTATTAGCGACAGTCTTGATATTGTTAATGATGTCTCCGTGGCCGATGTACGCTGGAATAAGTTCTTGAAAGGCAATGCATATACCCAGCTGCTCTGCGTTAGCCACAAAGCTTTGCAAAGCAGACTTTCCATAATCATCATCGTTGGCGATCACTCCGACCCAATTCCACTTGAATCTGGCGACAAGTTCAGCTAGAGCTTTAGTCTGGTGAACGTCACTGGGAATGGTGCGTAAAAAAGAAGGATATCTTACTTTGTCACTAAGAATTGAAGCAGATGACGTTGGGCTTATCTGTAAGAAAGAAAACCTTGTAAATGTTTAAAATAATGAAAACAGAGTGGTGTAACAAAGCATGGTGAAAGCATAGGTATGTATTGTAAAGCCCTCAGAGGTATGGCAAAGCATTTTTAAAACATGGGAAACTATTCTAAACTATGTTAGATGCATCGTATAATCACGGGGAAAGCATGGGAAAATTGCAAAATGTATAAGGAGAAACATTTTCCAGCTTTCTGATTTTATGTGTGAAATAAAAAAAATAAATAAATAATTTCTCTCATGTGGTAATAAGTTATACAACAAGATTATTAAACTGTTAATATAAACCTGACTGTTCTGTGTATTTGTGGTGAATTGAAACATGAATCCGCATCCAGTAGGACCAGTAGCGAATTCTGTGGTTGCGGGTGTAAATATTCTGAAATACTAAAAAAAAAAAAAAAAAAGGTTTTATTGTTCTTACCTGTGGGATCAAATGCAGATTGAAGAGTTTTGCAACTGCTATCGACACTTCTGAGTACTGAGCTCCTATCACTGCCTTAACCGTTGGCACGCTGCGGGTGTAGCTGCATTTCACCTCTTTGCTGCCATTATTGGAAAGGAGCAGTTCGGTGGACTGAATGGCTTTGGTGGCGTCAGCACATGTGTCACAGATCATGTACCCCAGCTTGATTCCTGGCAACAGATTAGACTCGTTGATGGTCTCAATGGTATGGATCATAGCAAGCATCCTAACAAATGCCCGGATTCCAAATCTAAAAGGAGCAGAACATTAGAACATAAGACAGACATTTAGCCTTTCAGTGCCCCTCCAGTAACTGATTAATCTCAAAACTATGTTGAGTTGGTTCTTCAAGGATCATAATGATTCAGCATCAACAAGATAACTAGGAAACCCATTCTATACCTTCACCGCTCTCTGCACAAGAACTGTCTCCTATCTTCTGGTCCTGGTATCTGCACTGTGCTTAAAAGTTCATCCTGTTCCTAGTAGCTGATTTAGGTTTCTAAATTTCGATCCTAAAAAGGATCCCAATGATTCAGCATCAACCAGGGGTGAAATTTTGCCAGTACTCACCAGTACTTAATTTAATGCCAGTACTGGGTACTGTGACTTATTTTATCTGCTTTTCACCCAACTAGTCCAGCGTTCCATACGGTCCGTCTCATCCACCTATGGATTTTTATGATTTATCAATAACTTTGTCAAAATAATGTGCTGATAGTGACTACTAATCCTTTTAAAAAAATGGAAAGAAAAAGATAGTTCTTCATTAAGTTTACTGTTATGAAATGTTTAATTTAGTCTCCTGATTAATATTTAACTTTTTTCTTTTAAACCTTCAAAACAATGAATATGACGGAATTTGTCAAATATAGCTGTTTTCTGGGGCATGTGAAATACAGTCCATTTAAGATATGTGTATCAAGGCATTCTGGGAACCGCTCTACAGAGACAAATAATATATAATTATTTTCTTAATGTACATGTGTTTAGTTAAGTGTTTGTACTGTTTTATTTTTGTTTATTTATGAATTAAAAATGTGCATTAGCATTTAACACTAGAATCACCACGGCAGTCATTTTGACGGTTTTCAATTTTAAAATGTAAATTACTCTGCGTGTGTAAAAGATACACGGTTATCCATTCTTGACTTTTCCTAAATACATGTATTAAATACCCTGATGGTGTTTGAAAGGCAGGATTGCAAGTTATAATCCTCTCCACCTAGAACCACCAGAGCAGTCATTTTGATCAATTCTATCATTTTGTACAAGGAATGCACTGTAGAAAATATGTAGGTGAGATTTCATCTTGAAGCTAGCCACAGCGCTTCGGCAGAAACATTTCAATCAGAAAACTGCAAAGCAGCAGGCTGCAGCAGCTTGACCTGGATTCTGTGCTGCACCGAGTGACACACACACACAAGAGAAAACATATGTTACTTATGTTTTAAATTAAAAAATGACTTTTGTTTTTACAGTTTTGTATGTACATATACCTGTTTACACACTAGCTTCTTTTGAAATGTTTATTTTATTAGTTTTTCATTTTTTTGAAGTAGTGCTTTATATGTGGTAAATTAGAAAATAAACCCTTTTATGTTTAATTGTTCATTTAAACACAGCGTTTCGACTGTGCAGATGTTTGATATGATGTGCTTGAATAAAACTTTTGAGTTGTATCCGAGAGTTTGTCTTTCATTTTAATATTGATGTTGTTTAGAATGTAACCGTCATAATGACTGCTGGTGGCGGTTTTAGGTATGAGTATAACTGCTGTGGTTCTAGTGTTAAGCGTGCTTTCTCTGCCTCTTTCTTTATAACTGATGCTAATGCTATGATGGAAGCACTGCTGATGCAAACCCAATGGTGTTTAAGAAAACACTGCATTTATAGTTAATTTCTGTAAATGTAAAATGGGGAAACGTCAGGCTACTGTAGTTCTGCGGGAGTCTTAAACGATGCAAGCTCTCACAGTTCACAGCACACAGCTTTTCAGGAAGTTTGGTGTAGAAACGTCTTACATTTCCCAGTTTACAAAGCACAGATTTTATTCTCGATGTGAAATAATTAAATACATCTTTTAAATTTTACAGCAGATAGTACTTTTTATTTATTTGTTTATTTTAAATTATACAAGAAAGTAGGATTTTTGTGAATACTGATGGTGTTTTTCTTGAAAATTTGATTGCTCTATCTAAAGTGCATTTACAAAACTATTATGAAATCGTACATTAAGAAGAGAAGCTATTTTGTACTTGTGTTTATTCTTCTATGGGTCTGCAAGCAACTTAAACCATTTCACAAAGGGCAACATATGCAAAGATAAATACATTTGTATTAATGTTCTTTCTTTACCAAAGTTATTTTTGGTGCATTACATTTAAATCATCTTATTTTAAATGCATTTTCTTGAAGCGGTGTATTTAATCAAATTTCTTACAATGTGAATGCCTAAATGTGATTATCTTTTTCTTCCTTTGTTTTATGTGTGATGGTGCAGACCACTTAAATGTTTTAAATTATTTTCTGTTCATAGTTATATTCTGTGGAGGCTGTGTGCTCCGGTGGTTAAAGAAAAGGTTTGGAACCAAGAGGTTCCTGGCTTTAAATCCCAGCTAAGCCACTGACTGACTGTGTGACCTTGAGCAAGTCACTTAACCTCCCTGTGCTCTGTCTTTAGGATGAGGTGTGAAACCGAGGTCCTATTTAAGTGACCCTGCAGCAGTGATTGTTGTTGCATAGTTCACAGCTTAGCCTCTGGAAGTTGCCTTGTTAAAGATCTCTGCTAAATAAACAAATAAATAAATACATAAATAATATTATTATATACTGCTAATGTAGTTATTCATTATAAATAACATGTTTAAGCAGGAAACTTGTTTTCATGTCTTCTACAATAAAATCCTTTTTATACTTGTTACCCAACTCACTAAGTTATGCTTACGTTTAAATTAATTAAATAGCTTGCTGCTGGCCATTTATAAGATTGTAATGCTGTACCTGGAGCCACACAAACTTATGCATAATGACTTCATAGTATCATGCCGTTTTTTGTGTTTGTTTGTTTGTTTTAAATAGTTCAGTTAGGTTGGAGCAGTGTGTTTTAACATGCACTTCGTTACTGCAATATGTCAGTAGGTGGCAGTTTTTGTTTTCAAGATTACACTTCCTGCTCTGCTTGGTTGTGGTTGCTTTCTTTGCAGAGGATATTTATTGTTTTATGTATTGTTAATTAAGCTCACTTCATGACTGCTCTCTTCAACTTTTATTCCTACACCTTCCTGTGTGGTTAAAATAATTTTATTGATGTGGAGACAAAGTGTATTCTTAAATTCCCCTTACTGTGCAGCACAGTCTGTGCTCTGAAATTAAAGAACGATAGACAAGTGTAAACACAACCTGAAAATGATAAGGATCTCTGCTGCCATCCGGACCTATGCCAACTTAAATGTGAGTTGCAAATGTAAATAAGTCTTAGAAGTGTAATAATTATTATGCGATATAAAACCATGTTAATTCTGCGGACGCCCATGTACCTACATACATACACACACGGTATTTGGTTTGTATAATGTCCGTTTTCTGAAAACAAGACCTGACAGCCCCACATACCTTTTAACTATTAGACGAAATATTTCCAGAATAAAAAACTGCTGCTATAATCATGATTCGTTTATTATTAATAGCATTATCATTAAATTATACCAAATCGCGTTTTTATTTACAATGAAGGGAACCTATACTGTGTCGCCCAAATGCTTATAAAGTCAACAGAAACATGTATTATGTTTTGCCTTTGTTGTAAATAAAAATGTAAACATTTCGTCTAATAGTTAAAAAGTGCAATATGGGGCTGTCAGGGCTTGTTTTCAAGAGATATTGCCAGGGAAATTATTGTATACAAACCAATACCTAATGTGATCGAGATCACTGATGTGGATTTTGCCTAAATGTATTGTAATGTTGTCAGACTCCCCCCACACTTTACATCAAACGTATAGCCCACAATCGTACTTACTAAAATACATAATAATAAGTAGATAATCAATCTAGACAGAAACGCAACAGTTAAGAGCACATAATATATCGTGTAGGATAAGTAGGCTAATAAGTAAAAAAAAAAAAAATAACAGGGATATGTGTTCTAATCCGAGGCTATTATTGTAGCATGGCCAGGTCCTGTTGTAGGTGAGTACCCAGGGTCTGGAAAGTATCGAGATGATTTCAGAGAATACCAGGGAGATTAATAGTAGTGTTTTACATTAAAAACGTTAGCTTTTTGAAGGATATCTTGAAACAAAACTCCCTCTCTACAGCAGTTACTGCATAGTGTAATATTTCTTAATACTTACCTTTTAAGGTTTAACTTGCAAAGAGTAAGTAGCAAGGTTTCTGAAAAAATATAGTGTTAACGTCCCCACGTGTTGCTACAACTGTTTAAATAACATACATGTGATTTGTTATTTTCATTGTTAACATCTTGACAACTTTTTACACTTATTTCTGCTCCATACCACATCATGGATTGTTATTGCTGTGTTACCTGTTTGACAATGTGGGCAATAATCATTACACTATTAGTGCACTAGAGTGGGCATTGTGAAAATTTGTCAGGATGTAAAATGTTGTCAGGATGTTAACAATGAAAACAAAAAAATAGATATATTATTTAAACAGTTGCAGCAACACGTGGGGACGTGTAGCTATATTTTTCAGAACCCCGCACTTACTCTAAGTGTTATATTACCGTACATGCAAAGAGTACAAAGCTTTCAGTATTTTCAGCTTCTTTGTTTATTGGCTCAATTTTCATAATGTTTACATCCGGCTGTGCATATGAGTACCTGCACTTTTTTGTTGAGAATTTCACCCCTGGCGTCAACAACATGTCTAGTCAACCCATTCCAAACCCTTACCATTCTGTGTAAATAAGTGTCTCCCACCCTGTCATAGTCCTGGAGACAAGGAACTGAAACAAAAAAAGCAATACTTACTCAGAACACTGGAAGTTGTCAGGCTGAGTGCGGTTACCTATATTTCCCACATTTGAATGGCAAGGATAGAGCCCTCCAATAATGACATCGCCAGGGGCAAATGCCCCGCACACGTCTATGGGGTAGTCACACGAGGTAACCAAGTTCACCAATAAAGCACAGCCAAGCACTAGCATGTGAAGCTGAGAACACATTGTGTCCTTCTGGTATTATACGAATATCCCAATGAAAAGCTGCCTGAATACTCAGTCTACAGTATCTGTGACTTGTCTTGAGTGCAAACAATCACTGAATGCTGTATTAATCCCCTGATCTTATATACATTACATACTGTAATGCAAACAAGTACAACCTGATTCTATTCGGTATGTGCTTCCTCATTGCTGTAAATCTTTTCTGTATCATGGATAAAACTGACAGTTCCTGTAAACAAAGACAGTAAGCATCATAACTACAAAGAAGAGTCAGTTTTCTTTGCACGGGCAGCTGTACAGCTTTTACGTGTCTCATCTCATTACCATACTTCAGTGCCTTTGCTATTATTATTTATTTCTTAGCTGATGCCCTTATCCAGGACGACTGACAATTGTTACAAGCTATCACATTATTTTTACATACAATTACCCATTTATACAGTTGGGTTTTTACTGGAGCAATCTAGGTAAAGTACCTTGCTCAAGAGTACAGCAGCATTGTCCCTCAGCTAGGATTGAACCCACGACCCTCCGGTCAAGAGTCCAGAGCCCTAACCACTACTCCACACTGCTGCCCCTATGCTGCTTTACACTACACTAATTTTGCACTGCTCCACTTTTCAGAGCTTTGCTCCAAAATACTATTTTCATTTTTCAATACAACCTCATTAGGAAAGTCTTTTCAGGAAGTTATATTCCAATTAACAAATATAGTGATGTGCTGGTTTTATGTTCAATGTTTCACTGTGGTAAACTGCTTTATTTAATTACAGTAGTAATTAAATGGACCATTGAGTGTCACACCCTCACAAATATTCAAGCATATATTACTTTAAAAGTCATTCATTTAACATATTTGGCGAACTGAATATACAGATAAAAATTAGAAATCACTTTCTTTATGGTTTTTCTATCATTTCTAGTAGTTCCATTGAAAGATATAAATTAAACCAGAGATTCAGCTTTATAATAAACAATAAATTATTACATAACATGCATTAAATGAAAAATAACATGCAAAAACTAATTTCATATGTTGACAAAAGTATTTGGGCACCCTTACATTAATATTTTGTGTGCCCACCCTTTTTTTCCTTTAAAGCTTGCAGTCTTTTTTTGTATTTTGAAACCAGTTCCTGGCAACTTTCTGGAGATATTTTTGCCCATTCTTCATCACATACAGATTTGAGTTCTGCGATCGACTTTGGGTTCCTTTTTGCAACAGCAGCCTTCAAGTCAATCCACAACATCTCTGGGGACTGAGATGGCCAATCCATAACTGCAATCTTCCTTTTTTTCAGAAATTCTTTTGTTTACTTCACAGAATGCTTATCCTGCTGGAATACAAACTTCCATCTAATAAGCCTTCTAGCACTGTGTAACAAATGAGAGTGCAAAATGTATTGATATTTTGTAGCATTAATTGATCCTTCTACAATACTAATTCACCAGTGCCTAAGGAAGACAAACAAGCCCATACCATCACACAACCCCCACCATGTTTAACACTGGGCATGATGAACTTTTCTTTAAATTCTTCTCCTCTCTTCTTCCAAACATATTGTTACTTTCTTGCAGAGTTGTAATCGAGTTCCAATTTTTGTGACTCCAGTCAAGTCGAGTCACACAGGGTTAATACTCAAGTTGAGTCGAGTCGAGTCTTTGACATGCCAAACTCGAGTCGAGTCAATTCGAGTCATGCCTATCTGGCTCGAGTCAATTCGAGTCATTAGTTCTGACAGTTTGAGACAGTTTGATTTAATCAGATTCATTTTATAGGAGATTAGCAATCTACAAGTAAAAAGAAAAGAACATTTCAATTAAAAATACAAAATTTAGATGCACAATAATGTGGTCATACTTGCCCCACTGATGTTCACCATTAAAGGTCCACAGTTTCTGTCTTGTGTTTTGTCTTTCTATTTCAGTGAATTCCTTGGCCTATTTATAAGCAGATTTTGTTATTGACCATACAGGGGCCCTTTTACCTATGCTCAATTGGGTTGGATGTACAGTAATGGATACCACAAAACAAAAGAATGCATTGAACCATTTATTTACAATTTTACTGATGGCAGCCTGGGTGTTTTTCACCTTTTCTCAACAGTGAAACTCCCTGATAGTTTTTTTCAAATACCTTAATTTTGTGGCATAAGAGTTTGATATTTCATATAGAGATCTTGCGAAAAGGGTTCAAACACAGCAGCTAGAAAGGAAAACAGTCCAAGTAATGCAACTGTGGTGAAATCTGAGTTTTAAAACCATTGCGTACTCGCACATACGCTCCAGTTCAAAATCAATAAACTCAACCTAATTTGCTTAATATTACAGAAAGAAATGTATCTGAAAGGCTAAGAGTTTAGCATAATAATTCATGTTACAAAATAAGTAATTTGTGTTATTTTCAGATGAAAAAGGGTTGTTCACTAATACATTTAAAAAAAAAAAGTGAAAATATTTCACACAGAACACATCGCATCATAAACCCTTTAACCACCTATACTTCGCACAGTAAAATCCCAATTGTTTGACTACATAAAATCACCGATGTAGTTAAAATGCGTAAAAGTACTGTAATACTAAGAGGTCAGTTGTCATCAGAAGAAGGGCTGGGTTTATTGAAAACAAAACTGATTGCATAATTTATTTTATCATAAAGACTATGACTCGAGGGAGACTTCTGGGCCGGGATTCGAGTCAAGTCACCGAAAATTTTGGATTCATCTGACCATAAAATTTGGTTGAAGAAATCAAGCTTCTTCAAGTATTCAATGGAAAACTCCAATCGCTTTCTTTTGTGTATTGTTTTTAACAAAGGTTTGCATCTTGGTTTTTGCCCGTGGATATTCATCTTCTTAAGGTATTTTTGAATTGTTCGCACGTGAATTTCTTGACCATCTTCTCTCGATTCTTGTGTCAAATCTTTTGCAGTAATCCGAGGATTTTGCAGGGCTGCTCGATTAATTCTTCTTCCAGGTTTTGCAGAAATCATTCTTGGTCTTCCACACCTGGAGCTTGCTGCAGTAGTTCCTGTTCTCCTGTGTTTGTCAATAATAGCCCACACAGTGTTTTTTCTGTAAACCGTCTTTCTGGTAGTTTCTCCTTTTTTGTTTAATTGTATCACTGCCATTGTGAGTTTTAACAATTTATGTTTCTTCAATTTATGTTTATCTTTTCTGAATCACAAATTTCCAATTTATTTTACAGCACTTGATGATTATGTATTTATTTATTCTATAATTATCATCTGGTCATTATAATTGTCAATAATTAGCAACAAATGGGTTTCATACGAAATATGTTGACTGCCCAAATACCTTTGTCAAAGTATGAAATTAGTTTTTGCATGTTATTTTTTCATTTTCTGTGTGTTATGTAACAATGTGTTGTTTTATTATAAAGCTGAATCTCTACTTTTATTTTTTTTACTTATTTTAATAGAATAATTAGAATTTATAAAACTCACTTTCTTTGTGGTTTTTCTCATTTTTTTAAACTGCCCAGATACTTTTATCTGCGACTGTATATTTGAAAAGGGGTGAGGCATAAGGTTGTTTGGGAAATTATTATTATTATTATTATTTATTTCTTAGCAGACGCCCTTATCCAGGGCGACTTACAATCGCAAGCAAATACAAATACATTCAAGTGTTACAATATAAGTCATACAATAAGAACAAGAAATACAATAATTCTCAAGTGTGACAAACCACAATTCAATAATACAGCAGATAATAGTGAAAGTTACATCAGGATATGAAATGATTGGTCACAGCCCTGAAAATACCAGATTCACTTTACGACAAGATGAGATGAATTTGAATGGCATGCACACAATCCTACCTTACCAAACATATCTAAAAATAATTCAAGTTATGTTTTTGTTGCATGCAGTCAGCACAGAGAGAAAAATGCTGGGTGATTCCACAGGAATGCACGTGACTAATCGTTAATGGGTTTCAGGCTTTAGTATATCATACAGTACTGGGCTTAATACTAGAATAATTATCATTTACATTTAACAGCATGGTGATACTGGTGAGAGCAGGACAAGACTCGCCACACATACGTGAAAACTACATTTGAAACACTCCAATCTCAGCGTCTTCACAACATGTCAATCAAAGGCAGAGGCCCAGCCCTTGATAGGTTTCACAGAAGCAGATGAGCAGCAGCAGGGGGTCCCAAATCCTGATCCAATTAGAGGCCACAGCTTCACTCTGCCCTTCCCTCCTGAAGTTCACTGAGGCAGCCTCTGCTATTCTGGGAAGTCCTGAACAGGAGTCTTTATTTGCTCCCCAAACACACACATCCTCACCACTAAGTCATGTCAGTGAAAAGGGCCTTGTTTTTAATTGTTTAAGCCACATGAAACAGCTACTTTTTTTTTTTTTTTTTTTTTCTCTGTGAGAACTAGACTGGTGGCTTGAGGCTAAAATGCCACTTCTGCAATTTTGTGCACACTTCATGGGCACTGACTGTAATAGCTGGTATACCAGTACTTTGAAACACTGCTGGATAACTATTGAAATGTATGTTTACAAGTGTTTGGTGGCTACTGCTAATAAAGTTGAGAGTATGTTTCTACTGTGTGTCAGGTCTCTCATACAAAGTGCATGTTGTAAAATATTTTAATTAATTAAATCTAATTTTGTTAAATCTGTTTAGAATGTTTTGCTTATTATATATATATATATATATATATATATATATATATATATATATATATATATATATATATAATTTAAAAAAAGAACAGCTGTGCAATGCAATGCTTAACCCCAATGAGGTGCCGACCATATAAGGCAATTGTATATTAAAACAAAAGAAAGTCTGTTTGGGTTTACACTCACTTCTCAAATCAATCCACCAACCTTGACTTATAGATTGAAGTCCAAAAGACCAATTGGTCGCACATTCAAAATCAGGACAATATTTACTGTAGTCTTTCAAAAACGATTTTCTTCGTTTTATGAGTTAAAACATGTTTTTAACTAAACCGAGCAAACAAACAAAACGGTAGTAGAACTACGCGTTTCGACACAACAGGTCTTCATCAGGTTCACAATCCATCATCATTGTCCACTATCTATGTCCTAGCATAACTTTCTGTTGTATGGAATTGCAGATGTTCAATGGAGGAAGGGGTGGTGGGCTGGCATTAGCATTCATAGTAACATGGATATGGGGGATGGGAGCACTTTAAGAACAGGACACCCATGTGACAGACGTATGACACATTGATATTGTCACCTGCAAAACTGGAAGTGTATGAGGTACACTGCTATGAAACAGTGTTTACATGGGTGAGTGGAATGTACTGTGTCATGTCAGTTTGAGAGGGCAGCACCAACAACATGGATCAACCAAGAGTTTTTCAGTGTCATGCTAGATGAGCAATAGAATACAATTTAATGGGAGGGATGGCCTCATCGTCACAGTTGGGCTGTAGACGTTGTGCTGTAATATCACTATGTTCTGTATTCTCCAGTGTTTTAGGACTATGTTGGCAGATGACACACAAATGTGTTCTGTAAATATCCATCCTTATGCAGTGCAGATGGATGTCTCTTGTGTTATCTGTATAGTTGTATGTTGTTCGTCTTAATTGATGATGGCTTCTGTGATTGCTTGCGTTGCCTTGCCCCTTCCACTGCTTGTAAGGGGGTGGGAGGGAATGCAGTTAAGGTTAAACCCTAAAATCGTATTTCCCTACTTTTTTTGTTTTAATATAACTGATGCATTACTATAGAAAGTCTACACCCCCTTGAACTTTTTTCACATTTTGTTGTGTCAGTGCCTCAGAGTTTCATCCATTTAAATGATGATTTTTTTCCACTTATCTACACACCATACTCCACACTGTTAAGGGAAGTATAAAAAAATTATATATTAAAAATACAAAACTGAAAGATCATAATTGGATAAGTGTCCACCTCCCTGAGTTAATACTTGGTGGAAGCACCTTTGGCAGCAATTACAGCTGTGAGTCTATTGGGATAGGTCTCTACCAACTTTGCACACCTAGATTTGGCAATATTTGACCATTCTTCTTTACAAAACTGTTCAAGCTCTGTCAAGTTCCTTGGGGAGCGTTGATGGACAGCAATCTTCAAGTCATGCCACACATTTTCGATTGGATTTAGGTCGGGGCTCTGACTGGGCCACTCAAGGACATTTACCTTTTTGTTCCTTAGCCACTCCAGTGTAGCTTTGGCTGTGTGCTTTGGGTCATTGTCATGCTGAAAGGTGAACTTCTGTCCCAGTTTCAGCTTTCTTGCAGAGGGCAGCAGGTTTTCCTCAAGGACTTCTCTGTACTTTGCTCCATTCATTTTCCCTTTTATCCTGACAAGTGCCCCAGTCCCTGCTGATGAGAAACATCCCCATAATATGATGCTGCCACCACCATGCTTCACGGTAGGGATGGTGTTCTTTCGGTGATGCGCTGTGTTGGGCCAAACATAACGTTTTGCATTTAGGCCAAAAAGTTCCATTTTAGTTTTGTCAGACCACAAAACTTTTTGCCACATGGCAACAGAATCTCCTGAGTGTTTTTTTGCATACTTCAAATGGGATTCAAGGTGGGCTTTCTTGAATAATGGCTTTCTTCTTGCCACACTACCATACAGGCCAGATTTGTGGAGTGCTAGGATATTGTTGTTACATGCACATTTTGACCAGTCTTGGCCATAAAAGCCTGTAGCTCTAGCAAAGTTGCAATTGGCCTCTTGGTAGCCTCTCTGATCAGTCTTCTTCTTGCTCGGTCATCCAGTTTGGAGGGACGGTCTGATCTAGGCAGGGTCTTGGTGGTGCCATACACCTTCCACTTCTTAATAATCGTCTTGACCGTGCTCCAAGGGACATTCAAGGCCTTTGATATTTTTTTATACCCATCCCCTGATCTGTGCCTTTCAACAACTTTGTCCCGGAGTTCTTTTGAAAGTGCCTTGGTGCTCATGGTTGAGTCTTTGCTTTGAAATGCACTACCCAGCAGAGGGAACCTACAGGAACTTCTGTATTTATCCTGAAATCTTGTGAATCACTACAATTTAACACACTTAACTTGGTGTGTGATTTTGAAGACGATTGGTTACACCTGAGCTAATTTAGGATTGCTATTACAAGGTGGGTGGACACTTATCCAACCAAGCTATTTCAGTTTTTATTTTTAAATAATTTTCTACAAATTTCTAGAATATTTTTTTCACTTGGAAGTTGTGTGTAGCATGTAGCTTTTATAACAGACTGAGGCAGAATCTTGGCTTTGAAACTGGCTACAAAGCTGCACGCAAAATTGAGGTGGATTTACAGCGGGAGGTGGTACCTTGTAAAAAGCAGACAACGTTGGACAATTTCTTATTTTAAAATTGTGTTCTTTAGAACTGATTGTAAGTACAAAATATGTTTGATGTTTGCTTTACTCTAAGGACAACTGTAGTACATCGTTGTGTAGTACTATTTAAGCCTACTCCCTTTTTGTTGTTTTACACATGTGTGAAGAAAACAGTTCTATGTTTGGGTATTTCATGTTTCTCATGTTCATTTGTTAACATTTAAAACACATGTATTTCAGTGCCATATTTGTACAGTAGGCCTATATATTATTGTTCCATACAAATACACTTGAAAACAGGGGCTTTTCGCTTATTAGCAACTTTCGGTTAATGACAACTTTTTGCTGGGAACCGAGAGGTTGTTAATAAGCGGCATCTTCATGAAAATTTTAAACATATTTAAAATGATAAATGTTTGCTGCATCATTTTTATGCAAACTGACTTTAAAAAAATCTCGGTCTTAGCACTTCAGACCATAAGATCAGTAGCACATTGTATTAACATGATTTAAAATAAATAAATAAATAAAAAAGAATGGAATGGAGTTTAGTTTCACTGGAGCCAGATCATAAAGTTTGGCTGTATAAAGTGGATCAGGCTCGGATTCCACTCACCCGTCATTGTCATCCAACAGTAGTGCTGGACGCACCGTATCAAGGCAAATTGACCAATGAAAATCAACTACGTCAACGCCATTCAGTTGCTGTATTTCAAATCATCGGAAGTGCATACTATACTAAAGAAAAAAAATGAAGACAGAACACTAAAAGATTAACAACAATTAACTCCTGCAGATTAAGCTGTTAAAATACGGATGTTGTATTATGTTCTATTCATTGTTGTTACACTCTGTGTAGTTATCAATGAGGGGTATGTGCAGCAATGCAAGTACTTGTCATGAGTGCGTTTTAGCATTATTTTGATTGCTGTAACGTAGGTAGTTTTTGTTATTGCCTTTTGATACCGTACATGCATGCCAACAGTCCCTATATGGTCGGGATAGTCCCAATTTCCTAGCAAATGTCCCCCGTCCAAATGCATTGGAAGAAAGTCTTGATATTTACCCGTAGGAAAAAAATCATTTATTCTGCACAGTAGAGTTAGTGAAAACCACACACTGTGCTCTTTGTGCGGCTGACACATCTGCTGATCACTAACTTAAACAAAGGTAAAGAACACTTCATTATGTCTATTTTTACTGATGGTCGTGTGGTGTTGAGTTGGGGGATACATCTATTATATGATAATATACATGAACAGTATGACCGTATCCATAAGAAAATAACTGCATTTATCCTGCATGATGGCAGATTTGGCAAATGTGTGATTCCTAAAGATTTTTTAGCAGTTGATTCGGTATAATAAATAAATAACTTGGTGACTCTCTTAACTGTTTAAACTGTGTACTACAGATGGATCAAGGCTTGCCATGATGTTTTGTTGTTTGTCTATTTTATACTCCCCCCCGTGGAAATTTGACAAATTGCACCCTGTATGTATGTATGTATATATATACAGTATATATATATATACAGTGTGTGTATTATTATGGTTAACTGCTGTTTATATATATATATATATATATATATATATATATATATATATATATATATATATATATATATATATATATATATATATATGAAGATATAAGCAGCAAATAAAATGTAATTGTGTTTACGACTAAAACTGGCATCAAGATATCTAACTAAACAGAAATGTCTGCAATTCCAATCAATGATGAACGCCCATCTGTATTTCCCCGAAATAATAAACACTTTCCTGTAGAGTTCATGACAATAGGCTGTTACTCAATGCTGAAATTCATCAGATGTTTACAATGCATTCCCATGCAGGTGCCTGCTCATAACTGACATTCTTAACGCAGTGATTTCAGTGAAACTTGTGTTTGATTGTATCATGTCAGGGAAAGCCCTGGTGCTGTTAATACATTCAGGTGCAATAATGTACTAAAATGTGTAATCCCTTATAAAAGTTTCCCATAGTAAAACCGTGGCAAGGTATAATTAATCATTGTTATTGACTATTAACACAAATGTAAGCATGGTAAAACATTAAAAAACATGGCAACCCATGGTAAACTATTGTAAAGTATAACCATGGAAAAAGTGAAAGATGAACTGTGGTAAACTTTTATAAGAGTTAATCAAAAACACACCATCTGTCCAACATAGTGGGCTGTGACGGGGTACACCCCGCCCCTATGTGTATTATATTATTTGTGTTTGTGGTGGAGTGTCCCGCCCCTATATATTTATTTATTATTATTTGTATTTTTGTTTGTGGCGCAGTTCAAAGCGCTGCGTATTTGTTGTTGTTTTTATATTTTAAAAACCCCGTGAGGATGCGTGGCTGATCAGCTACTGATTATTTAACTAGCTGACAGTCACGCATCCTTACTAAACGCGTGCAGACTGTGGTCGAGGGGTAATAAGATAATTAACAGCTAGTTAACCCCTCGGCCAGAGTATATATGAGATTAGTCTGAAAACTTACATTATATTTATTGATTTAAATATACAGTATATATAAATATACAAAATGTTTTTAAATTTGAAATGCCCAATTTTATGTTGATCAGGAGGACCAAAAGTTACTGTGTTCTGGTTAAACTAACCTAAGCAACGGCTATGAAGCAGCGAGGGCCCAGCCTGTAACGTTTCCTTCTGTTCAGATGGAACAAGACAAAACTATTGAGAACCCTCAAAATGGAACCAGTGGTGTAACCAGTAGTAACCAGGGATCAGTATTAGGTCCTCTGCTATTCCTAATATACATTAATGATTTAGATTCTGGTATAGTAAGCAAACTTGTTAAATTTGCAGACGACACAAAAATAGGAGGAGTGGCAAACACTGTTGCAACAGCGAAGGTCATTCAAAAATGATCTAGACAGCATTCAGAACTGGGCAGACACATGGCAAATGACATTTAATAGAGAAAAGTGTAAGGTACTGCATGCAGGAAATAAAAATGTGCATTATAAATATCATATGGCAGATACTTAAATTGAAGAAGGAATCTATGAAAAAGACCTAGGAATTTATGTTGACTCTAGACAATGTGGGGACGCTATAAAAAAGGCCAACAAGATACTCGGATATATTGTGAAAAGTGAAATCAAGGGAAGTAATGTTAAAACTTTACTAATGTAAGACCTCATCTAGAATATTGTGTTCAGTTCTGGTCACCTTGTTAAAAAAAGGATATTGCTGCTCTAGAAAGAGTGCAAAGAAGAGCAACCAGAATTATCCTGGGTTTAAAAGACAGGCTAAAAGAATTGAATCTATTCAGTCTTGAACAAAGAAGACTACGCAGTGATCTGATTCAAGCATTCAAAATTCTAAAAGGTACTGACAATGTCGACCCAGGGGACTTTTCAACCTGAAAAAAGAAACAAGGACCACGGGTCACAAATGGAGATTAGATAAAGGGGCATTCAGAACAGAAAATAGGAGGCACTTTTTTTACACAGAGAATTGTGAGGGCCTGGAACCAACTCCCCAGTAATGTTGTTGAAGCTCACACCCTGGGATCCTTCAAGAAGCTGCTTGATGAGATTCTGGGATCAATAAGCTACTATCAACCAAATGAGCAAGATGGGCCGAATGACCTCCGCTCGTTTGTAAACTTTCTTATGTTCTTAGCTACTGTTTGTGTATTGGTAGCTGGGTGAAGGAACTGCTGTAGACAATATGGAACATTTTGTTTTATAATCTGCAGAAAACTGTTGCTTGAAGTAATTGAGAAGGGCTTCTAGTTGAAAGTCAATGCATTTTGCTAAGTTTCTTTTAGTATGTATTTTAGAGTGTTTTATGCTTATCGATTATATATTTTTAGACTACAGCTTTGTCATGCTAGTCAAAGCAATGGATATGATGACAAGCCTGCGATTCCAATTCCAATTCCATCCTATACTGCCTTCTGCTAACTGAATACATTTTCTCGAACTGAATGTTTGTGGGTTGTCAAGTTTTCCCACCAGGTTCTTTAGTAAGCAGGTATTTGAAAAATCCAAGTTGTACAAGACAGTGTTTCCTTAGCTTTCCTTAGCCCCCTAAACCAGAAACAGACCCCCATGTCTTCTTATGTATTCATTTATTGTTTTCGCAATTTGTAATTTTTTTAAAATTATTTTAAACCCCGTTTTTTTCCCCAATTTACAATGCCCAGCTTGAATATCGCCTCACCGCTGCAGCCCGCTTACCGATTAGCAGGTTTTTAATGAACGTCCTTCAGGCTGTCAAGTTATCACAAACTTGTTAAAATGCCACTGACCCCAGGAGGCCTGGTCCTAGTCTGGAAAGTCACCGGCTTGACCCGTCCACTCAAAACCCTTTAAAAAGCCATTTTATACTGCTTTCTCTTATTAGCACAATTTATTACAAATGTACCATTACACGTATGTCTGTAAAAGGCAAGTGTGTGAGCTTTCAAAGCAATTACATTTCCTTAACTGTTTTGGCAGTCTTCCCATTGCTTTTGCAATTTATCTTTTTTTTTTTTTTTTATCTGCTACTCAGTAGCAGAAACCTGTCTGGTGACTGGTTGCAGTTCCCAAGACATATCAGCCAAATGATAGAGCCAAACTTGCTCTATCAGGGAAACTTGCAGAGAAGTAAAATGGCTGTAGGTGTTTAGAAAACAGGTATTTACCTCTTCTCAAAAACATAGTTAATTGAAGTAAAGACTTTAACAATCTGCCCCAAGACACTAAGAAATGCACTGTCTTACTTCCTTATTTTCGTGTTGACTAAAGATGAGCCATGCAGTGTCCTGACATCTATAGTCCCCTGAAACCAAGTTCCAAGCCACAAAGTGGCTTTGTGTTCTCTCAGCTTTAGAAGTCAAGAGGCTAAATTCTCAAAGTTATTTACTGAAACATTGAATAAGAAACCATCTAAGACTGTTTGCAAGGCTAGCCCCTGAATTGAATTGTGTCTAAATTGTTTGGTAACGTTAATAGGTGTGTTTTTCCTTTCTGAAAACAAAAATGCGCTATTGACAAACTGGAGTACAGTTTTGAGAATCTAGCACAATGTGTCCTACCACAGCACTCCATATTCACTTCCTGTGTTACAGGTAATAGGACCCCACCATAGCCTTTATACTGTGGGGGGATTTAAATGGTGGCAGATCTTAATACCACCATCATTTAAATTGTTAAAACAGAACTTTGACACAACCAACATCTCTAACAGTGTGTGCGAGTCTCTATCTTCTTTAACATGAAGTAAAATGACAGGTTTGGTCCTAATTTAATAACTAACCCGTAGCAATTATTTATATTAATTTTATTGACCAAGGTCTATGTTGTACATAGGAAAAAAATAGGCACTATTCACTAAACTTTTTAAGGACTGTTAAAAAAAAAAAAAAAACATTTTGATTAATCAAATCAAGTTTGCAGTTCATGAAACCTTTTTTAGATTATTCACATTTTTCAAGCTACCGTTTAACCCAAGAGAAAGTGTATAAACACTTAAAAAAACATTCTTGGAAATCTGAGGAAACAAAAAGATCTACAGAAAGACAGGCATGTGTGGGAGTGTTGTAACGAGTGTGCATGGCACTGTGCCCATGACCATGTGTTTCTTAAAGCCTCAAAGAATGCCTGTTTAAAATGTACCTGCACATTATGTGCTGTATGTATCCTGCAGTATCTTGTCCAACATAAACTTTTCCAGTCACGCACCTCTTGGTCTAAGATCAGCCTCACTGTGGTTATTTTAACTACATTGTGCCCTCCTCAGTAATACCTGTCATCATTTAGTAAAATGTAAACTGCTTCTATGTTATTTTAAGATATTGATGTTGCATGTCATTAGTTCAAATAAAAAAGGAGAAAACTAAACAAATGATATCCATTGCACAATTTTGTGGTATAAATTGAAGTTTTCAGTGGTTATGTGTCTTATTTGTTCAGGAAAAAGAAACAGATTTGGAACACTCACTTAAAACCTGCTACTTCCCAACCTGTCAATCAAAAGCAGTGGTGCGGACATTTTTGTGTCGCTTCATTACATCAATACAGTGAGACCTGAACAGATCAGTCAATACAAGCTTCAGCTGCACTAAAACTAAAACCAAATTAACATTATGAGTTGATCCTGGTTTAGTTACAAAAAACCATAGACCCTGATTCCTGGGTTCCAGGAATAAACTCCCGATTCGGTAACAGTGCTGAATGAAATCTTCTATGTTTAGCATCCTCAGGTTGACGAGTTACTCGGGACCTATGTGATGAAGGGCATTGTTGGTGAGCAGGAGAGTTTTGAAAATAATCCTGAACTTTACAGGTAGCCAGTCCAGCTGGACAATACGGGGGGTAATGTGATCACATTTTTTAAGTCTGGTAAGGATCCTAGCAGCGACATTTCAAACTAGCTGCAATTGGTTTATAGTGCGTGCCATGAGACCACCATATACTGTGTTGCAGTAGTCAAGTCGAGAGGAGACAAATGCATGACAAAGTATTTCCACATCCGGGAGGGAAAGGTAGGGACGGACTTTGGAGATGTTTCAAAGATGGCTGAAGGAAGATTTGACCACGGAGGAGATGTGGGCAAGGAGAGGTTGCTGTCAAGAAGTACACCAAGGCTTCGTACTGTGGGGGAAGGCAGCAGCAGGCAGTTTCTGGGGTTCAGGACAGCTATATTTATAACAATGGCCCAGTTTGCACTTTATGAAAATGTGACTTTTGCCACTTTAAAAAAAAAAAAAAAAAACACCTAGGGTCGATTGCAGAGTACGAAAGTTAGTCCACTTGATGCATCTAACTAGTGGATTAACAAGATTTAGTCCACTTGCTTAGACTAAAATTAGTAGGCATATACTTGTTAATTCCGGTTGCAACAGAAGCTAATCGCCACAGGTGCGTACCAAATCGGACATGAGATGATCCTAATTTAGTATGCTTGCTTGTCCTACGTTTATACAGCACATTTTAACACGAAGACAGCGACATTATTCTCTGAAATGACCTCTAAAACGAGTGAAGTGAAAACTGAAGCCTTTGAAGCATTTGGTTCAGTAAGGTTCGCTCGCCGAGTCAAAGAAATGGCCTTAATAAAATTGACAGTTGCACTATGTAATGAAATAATGTACCTTAATATATTGTTGATACACTATATTAAGCAATTCATTTTCTTAGGTAGACAGTGAATGTATCCGGTATTTTAAATAAATTACTATAGCAACGTGGCACCCTTCTCCTTTTTGTCTAATTTATTATGGTTGAGGAACAAAGTGTTCTGAAGAGACTGGTTTCATTTTTTCATTAGAATATTGTACAAACTTTAATAAAGTGCTGCACAATAAGATCCTGTGTATTTAAATAATAATAAAACATGCACGTTTGATGTATTCAGTTTAACTTGAAATGTCAGTGTAATGTGTATTAAATATAAAAGAAATGTAGAACTTAACATTCACTGTCAAGCAGCAATAGGCAACAGGCTAGTGAAAATGCATGTATCCGTGTGCGGACTGTGCACAAAAAGACAATTATATTATGAATATAGGTGTACTTTCACTTAAACCTGTTTTCCCGAATCATAATAAAAACGATTTCATCATTAATATATTTATTAGGCTATTTGATTTTTTCATAG
Organism: Acipenser ruthenus; assembly: GCF_902713425.1. Taxonomy (NCBI): domain Eukaryota; kingdom Metazoa; phylum Chordata; class Actinopteri; order Acipenseriformes; family Acipenseridae; genus Acipenser; species Acipenser ruthenus. The sequence goes on along the minus strand of NC_081193.1, from coordinate 76,810,852 downwards.
CTTGTCATATTTCTGACTTTTATGCCGGTTCAAAATCTTCAATGTATTTTTTTTTTTTTTTTAATCAAATGCTAGTAATGACAATGTACACGTATGGGTTAGTCCTCATTATCGGTCTAACTTGTTCCACTTGTTCGGGTCAGCTAAACCCATTTTCAGGATTAGTTTTTTGGTACGCTGCAATCAGGACTAAATACCAACAGGCTATCCAATCAGAACATACGTAATTTTAACAGAGTAAGGCTAGTTCAAACGGCATACGATTCAGACGGGCGCTACAAACGGACTCAGGCTGTAGTTCACACCGAGCGATCTTCTCCCTGCGTTAGTTCATTCTGATTGGTTTAAAAAAGACAGCCTTCTGGGGGTTCGCCGAGTCATGCACACAGCCGCATTTAACTTAATGTATAACATCAGCACCTCTTTTTATAAACAGCTGATCCAAAAAAGTAAAAAAAAAATATTATTGTGTGATTGATAGTAAATGCCACCATTCAGTTTAATGGTAAAATCACTGACATTCGCTCAGCCTTTGTTGAGCTGACCTGGTCAATTTAACCATCCCGCTTTCAGTAAACACAACGTAGGCTGCTGAGAGACACACATCAAACACGGTTTAAATTCCTGAGTTGTTCGTTTTCATTCTGATTATTTATCTGTTTATTTGTGGTACCGTACATGCTTAACTATTAATTCTTTAGACATTTGCTGCTACATCTTTACAAGTATAATTTATTTTAAATAATAAACGGTAAATTGTATTTTATTTGTAAAATTCTATTGGTTGAACGCAAATGACGTCATCAATTTGACGCTGAGAAGTTCAAATCCACCAACTAGTCCGCAGCATCTGCGATTTGAACGCAAGGTGGTGCGTTCGTAGTGACTGTCTGAATCGTATGCCCAGTGTGAACCAGCCTTAAAAATAAAATCAACAGTTTGTCAATTGGTCTATAGGAGGATAGCAGTCAAAAGTTTAGAGAAGACTTGTTACCATGTTCACCATGTGTATGACAGAAGGTCTACATTTTGGTTCAACATTTTGAATGAGGACTCATCATCCTGGAACACATGTAAAAATGACACAGAACTAGGCATAGCCCATATAAAATGTGTACGTTGTACTGTACCATGGGAAATGCACAACAAAGTATTGTAAAGCAGGGTCACAGTGGAACGATGGTTAAGTGCATGTAAGCGAATCACAAGCATGGCATGTTAAAGAATTGTAAAAAAAACCAAAAAAAACAAAGGGGTGACGATTTATTTAGTGACACCATACAAAACTGCCATGACTCTGAAACCAAGACTTATGTTTAAGTAATCTTGCGTGGTCCTTTAGTAGCTTACCATGTTTACCTGAGATCGACAACTCAGACGTCCTGTGATGTTTGTCTGCTGCATGTAGTACACAATGTCCACTATAAGCCAGCTGGCACTGTCTCAAGGTCACGCTACCGTCTTTCATTACTTTCAGTTTCTTATCCCGCCACTAGGGGAGCCAGTGTTAAACAACATCCTGTTTGTGCGCCTGAAATGCTTTGGTCAAAGCTAAAAACGCTTGTCCCAGTCCACTAAGCTTTAACTAGAGTTATGAACTGCATAGGAAATATTTTGGTGTACATTTGGTTTAACTGTAGTCACTCAATTTCTCAATTCACCTCGGAATGTTCAAAACATGTTTCAGACCTATTGTTATATGATCGAATCAGGGAATTATTTAATTACCCAATCAAAAAGACAGCAGGGCCATGTAAGTTTAGCTCCTTATATTTAAAAAGCTTAAATTATATACCTGACATGTTTATATCTAGCTTGAAAAGTAAAAGCAAAACGTAGTCAGAAACTACACAGGCACTACATTATTATTAGCATCCATATGATCAATAATATCTCCTCTGTGTTTTTTGACATGCTGTAGGGTGCTGCATTTCCATGTGTTAAATGTTAATTGATGGGCCTAGGCAGAGCTTGTGTGGGATATAAAAAGCCAGCTGACTAAGAAGAGGGCTGATTACTCTGATGAGCTTAGGATCTAATTCTCCTTCGTGTGTGTGTGTGTGAGTCTTATTTTCCTTTTGTTTTGTATGTCATCTGCAAACACAGAAGCAAGGAAGAAAAGCCTCTTTAATCCTGTGAGGCAGCAAGATCCCTTCAAGCTAGGACATTGTGTGGAGGAGCTGCAGGAAAACAGAAAGCTATGCTGAACTGACATTACTAAAAACAACACGGAAATTTGTTGTACGAATTGTACCACTAGAGCTAGAAGTGGAGGGAGGTCAGCTGGAAGTTCTGAGAAAAAAATCAGACAAAGGACTTTCAGGCTCAAGGACTTTGTGCTGTGGGGACATACGCATCTGAAAATGACAAGCACTTCAGGTGGATAAGTACCTTACGTCTCTCTCTATTATTGCTATGTGACTGTGGAGGTTTTTCAGGTTCCATAAGTACTAACAGAGGGAAACGAGATGGGTTGCACTCCGTCTCAGAGCAGTTTAATACAGAACTTCTCTAAGAGTGGACCAGGGTCATTCAGAAAAGGCAGAACCCTGAGACCTCAGCTTGAGAGGATCGAGAGCCCGGTAGAGACTCAATCTGAGGATGGAGGGGGCACAACCAGCCCTTGTGAAACGGACGGGGAGGCCTGGGACAGAGGAGGGGGAACCCCAAACCCTCCCAGACAACGTCGACCCATCCTCCCAGAAACAGCCTCCCTGAAGCCAGAGAGGAAGTCTTCCCTGCCAGAGGCAGCCAATTCAGAGTCTATCTGTCCACAGAAGATTGGAATGCAGGAAATCCAGATTGACATAGCTCAGGTGGACAACGAGAAGAAGGAGGGCATGGAGCAGCAGGAAGAGAAGCTAACAAAAAAGGGAGGGCAGAGAAAACAGAGAAAAGGGAAGACTGGAAAGCAGGGCAAACGGATAAAAGAGAGGAGAGCCTCCCAGGAGCAGAAAGTGGACTTCCCAGAGCTCCTGGTCAAGGCACACCAGTCGGCCTATGCTTATCTGAACCCCAGCATCTCAAGATACGAGGCCCTGATGGGACTGCTTGACCAGGCAACCCAGACCCAGATCCAGCTGCAGCAAATGGTCAGCTTTCTGGCTCTGCGCTACGAGGAGGTGAACAAAGCACTGGAGGAAATCGCCAGTGATGGAGAAAAGCTGCTGAAAGAATCTGGGGAACACCTGGCATGGTCTTTAGGGAAAGGTGGTGCCCTGAGGACAGAGCCCCCTCCAGATCTGCTCCAACAGCTGTTGCAGTACTCCGTTCAGAAGATGCAGTTGGTGGGTGGGGCAGTGGGTGGGGTTACGGACTCCGCCCTTGAGGAGGCAGTTGACTATTTTGGTGCCGCCTCTGATTTGATGGCAGAGAAGTTAAAGGTGAAGCGCGGGCTGGATGGCAGGCTGGCCAGGGTCCTTGGGCGGATCGAAGCAGCCGCTGTAAGAAAACCAGGGCCCGAGGACATGACTCTGTACTCTGAAGACAGTGGACTTGGAGGGGAGAGCGAATCCCTGGCGGGCTCTGAGAGACACCAGCAATGCAGAGAAATCTGTGATTCCGCTAGTGTTGAAAACAATAAAGCATCAGCCTCCCTTCCTCCCCCTGCTGTGCCAAGTGATGCAGAGGCTTCCAAAGCACCTAAAGACATTAAAATGTGTGCCAGCTTTTCCCTGAATTCTTTAGACTCTAACTGCAGCACTTTGGTAGCATCCCTCGATGAGGAGGATGATGATGATTTAGAGGATTTGGAAGATGAGGATGACTTAAAGAAGCAAGGCACTAATTCCTCTCCTGTAGACCCTTGCACCCTTATCAGGCTGGCCCCAAAGAGGATAGAGAACCCTGAGAATGAAGAGATGAGCCTGAAAATGAAGGATGCCATCAGCGGCCGAATACGATTCGTCCCTGGCAAGCGTAATGACAACTGCAGCAATGGCAGTGCAGGAAGCAGTGCCCCTCAGTGGCCAGAGGAAGAAGAACGCAAAGGGAAAAGGCCACAGACTGCCGCAGCAGTTAATAGAGGGGAGAAGAAGGTAGGGGCAGCCAAGAAGAGGCGCTCAAGGTCAGCTGAGTCTCTCCGCAGCCAAGGAGAGGACCCCACCCTTCTGGAGCTCCAAAGAACTCAGAAGGACCTGAACCGCAGACTGGAGAAGATGTTAGAGGGAAAAACAGCAAATGACAAGTCTGCCAAGTCCAAGCTGGGTGGGGATCAGCCTTTGGTCAGTGCATCATCTAACAACCGCCTTCGCTCTTCTCTGGACAAAAACTTCAGCATCCTACCAAGCCAGGACAGGCCAGTCCTGCAGAAAAGCGGATCTGGGGAGCATGGGGAGGAGAAGAAGAAACAGAAGAGAGGGGGAAGGGGGCCACTAAAAGCAACCCCGCCAAATACCCCTCTGCCAAAAAATGAGAGACAATCTGTAAAGAGGTTGATCGACACTTTCAGTCAAGTTGAAGAGAACATTAATAACAGGGACCCTCTGAAGCCTCTGGCTCCCCTCAAGGGGGTACGGAAATGTGGGGTCCCCATTCTTCCCTCCATGGGCTACTGGGGACTGGCCCCCATTAATAGTAGAGTAGATGTAGGGGATTTAGAGGCTGAAGAAGAGGGTACCAAACCAGGGGACATTGACTTAGACAGCCTTCCACCACCCCCTCCTGAGGTCTTGATGGACAACTCTTTCCAGATCACTGATGGACCTCCAGCACCCAGCGATACTTTCACCCCCTCTACGAACATCAGTGGCACCAGAGGAAGGTCCTCAAATCCCCAAAGAACGTCTGTATCCCAGAGGCTGAAGGCCTCTCTGAATGCTGTCAATGTGCTCCCCAGCAAAGGGAGTTTGCGGAGAGGTTCGGTTAGTGTCTCCCCCCAAAGGCCTGGCAGGCAGAACGCGGCTTCCAGGAGCAGCTCTGTGGAGTCCCAGCCTGAGATCGAACCTGACCCTGAAAAAGAGGAGGCAGCCAGCCTCTACAGGCAGGCAAGAAAGATCATCCACCTGCAGCACTCAACTGAGTCCCCGTCAGATGTTTCATTACATCATGGATCCTCAACTGAAAAGGGGCAAACAAGGACGGACTCCAACATCTCCACCAGGAAAGCTTGCCCATCTCTTGGAGCCACTGAGGCCCTCCCCGGCCCTCCATCCCTGCCTCCAAGACCCCCCAGCCCTCCAGCTCCTTCAAGAACAGCCCCTCCAACTCCCCCACCCCTTTCTGGCACTCGCAAGCTGCCCACAACCCCTTCAAGCCACCCCACCCAGCACAGGAGACTGCCCAGTCCCCCTATACAGCGACGGCAGCCCTCCACACCTTTATCAAGCCCTCCAACAACCCAGAAACAACCCAGCCCACCCACGCAAAGGAAGCTTCCTAGCCCCCCTTCCCTTCGGAGGCAATCAGATCCAGCCAGCCAGGGTAGCTGCCAGGGCAAAATCGCAAGCCCTCCTGCCTACAGAAGGGACTTCAGCCCGTCTTCATATTGCAAAACACCGTCCCCTCCCTCCTCTCCACGAGCCGCCCACAACCGTCCCCCACAAGCCCGGAACAGCAATGATCTGGGGGACAAGCAGCCTCCCTCTGCTCATTACCTTGGTAACGTCCAATCCATCTTCTGTCCTGCCTCCTCCTCCCTCTTTGAGGCCCAGCCCCCTGTACCCCAGTTCTATCCCCCACCCAGCAGCTGTATTCTGCCTCGGCCCTGGGGAGAGCAGGCTGCCCGCAGCAGTGCCACGCTAAGCGCAGTCAGACAGAGCCCCCAACCCTTCGTCCGACGGAGCTACTCAGACCGCCGGCCTGGCATCAGGCTCAGACTGCCCTTCTCCCCTGTCAGCTCCTCCAGCTCTGGGAGTGAGCCAGCTATCTGCAGCCAGGGGTGAGCAGGCAATCTCTTTGTCTAACTACCAGTCTCTGTGTACCTCTCTGTCTGTCTGTCTGTCTAACTATCAATCTCTGTGTACCTCTCTGTCTTTCTGTCTAACTACCAATCTCTGTGTACCTCACTGTCTGTCTGGTGGCACACTGGACAATTGGGCTGGATGCCTGGATTTGAATTTGAGTTCAAAATGAGTTTGGTTTTCTCCAGTCATCACAAAACCACCACATAGAAGATAGCACAATATTCACTGGGATTCTGAGCAGTCACTGAGATCCTCAAGCCCATATATTCCTGTAGGTAAGACTAAGGGATGCTCACCAGTCACTGGGCAATGTGCAGGGGCTTGTACTATGCCTGTTCTGTGTATAGTAGGCTTCTGGCAACATGACTTTCTTGTCATATCATTGTAACTAGTCCTACTACATTCTGCACAATGTGCAGTTTAGCAGCATTATACATTGGGGCAGCAGTGCAACCCTAAATTATTCTCTAAATGTGCTTACAGAAATGAAACATATGGATGCTATATTGGAAAACTGAATACAGTATATTTGAAAATATTTGTTCTAATATATATTTTTGGTAAATATATTTTAATATTTTGATATTCATACTGCCATTTTAAGATATAAATATATTGAAAATATATTTTTAAAAACATAAATATGTTGGAAATACATTAATGTCAATATAATACAGTCAAAATTTTGTCCGATAAATATATCTGTATATTTCTACATATATTTGTTTACATGTTCTTGTAAAGCTAAAAATAACTATCAGAAAGATAATTGAACCAGTTCAGACCGGCTGTACTGCTTTCCGTTTTAGGAAGGCTGTGGAGAGAGGAGAGAGGAGAGGGGGAGTAGGGAGAGGAGAGAGATAGAAACAATAGTGGAGAAAGCTATTCTGGGAAGTGTGTTGCTGGCTCACTGGGCGACTGCACTTGACATGGACTGAATCTTGCTTGGAGTTAGCCTGGAACTGCTCCAGCCATGTGTGTGGTGTTTTAAGTCTTGGAGGAAAATCCAGCAGTCCTCTTTCTCCCTTAGCTTCAAAGTCCTATTGTGTGATGCTTGGATAGTGCTTTCTGCCTCTGGTGGTTAGGTTGCTACATATTGTGGAGTGTTTAGTGAGAGGCACACTCCAAGATGCTGACAGTATACCAAGCCTGCCCTTGAAGCTTAGCTCTGGTGAATACATAAATGATTGCAAGAAATGCAAAATGCAATTCGCAGCATTTTCTAAATGCACTGTTAATGTTATATAACTAGTAACACATAATATAGACACCCTTTTAAATTAGCCTTACACGTGGTTTGTTTGTTTTGTAAGATCAAGCATCATACATTAGTTGTTTTGTATTTTTGTATTTAATGAAAATATTTAATTAAAAAAATATATATACTGTAGTTATTTCTGATGGTTACAATGGACTTAGGTCACTCGAAAAATCAGGAGAATGATGTACAGTAACTTTTTTAATTCAAATTTCTTTTTTCTGTTTGTGTTTTGGTGCATGACACAGATAGACTGTTATTTATGATAAGTCTTTGTTCATGAAATGACACACTAGAATAAACAAAAGCATCTTACATAATTGTGATTTCATTTAGACCTGAGTTGACAAAAATATGTATGTGCAAACAAACCTAGCAGTATTCTGAAAATTAAAAAAATAACTTTCCTACTTTCTGTCTTTCTTTTATATAAATTTGCAAGAAAGACAGAATCGTTGTCGGGGTTATCTGAACAGGGCACTGGCGGTGTGGTTTTATTATTAATCCCACTGATGCCCAGATTAGACCAGCAGCCTGGTTTGAGGTGACTGGCATTTCCAGGGTTAACCTGCCCTACTTTAAATAAACCTCTCCTCTTATCTCTAATAATCCCTTCTCTTTGCAGGCCAGTGGAGGGTCTAGGCAAGGAGGAGGAGCCATGGAACAGCCAGCACCTATCAGAGCTCAGATCAGGCACTCGCTCTGCCTCCCACCCCGAGCTGTGCATCGTGGGCCAGTCTCTGCAGAAGGATTAAGCAAATCAGCAGTTGAGGATTAGGTTTTTTTTCAAGGAGAAAGAAGCTCACTAATTGATGCCAAAGCCTATTTCATAATTACGCTTCTTAACTCTCAAGAAATACCAGTACCGGTGTGATGGGAGGCTTTTTGCTTTTTTGTGCTTGTTTCTGTGTTCCTGCACTAGGCCTAATACAATATTTGGATTTTAATACCTTTGATGAACGGCAGGATTGGGTTGTCACCCGTTTAAAAAAAAAAAAAAAAAATTACATTTTTTATTTATTGTTCAAAATAACTTATACAGTAAAATCTGCTAAAAGTACAATTCTGTATCAATTTTATACAAGCTTAAAGTTTACCTAAAAGAGAACGCTGGCACTGATCTCAATAGACACTGTGTTTGATATTAATTTGTAGCTGACGGCTGCTCAACTCAGAATTTAAAACCTGTGTTCTGAGTCGTGTTATTAATATTAAACGTAATTCCATCTACATTTCTTAATTATATTCATTACCTGTTTAATATCCACAGTCAGATGTGTTATCTGTTGTTATCTATGCTTACAAACTAATTTACCAGGTTTACTAACTAATGTCAAATTACAACCTCTGGGGTCTGACTGAAAAGTTGTATTCCTGAACTGAGGTGGTGTTTCCTAGGCTGTGCAGCCAAGATTTTACATTCCCTAACTGAAAGTTACCACAGTTGCATTTAGGAGCCAGACCTCGTCGTTGATAAATAACATTATGGCGTTGGGTTCGCGTCCCGGTCGCCGGTCTGGTCTTTGATGGGAATTCCGGAGTGTGTGTCTCATTGGCTCTGGTGGTCCCCCAGGGACATTTGTTAGTAAGCCTGATAAAAACCGCGCCAGAGAGAATGACAGAGAACACATATAAAACAACACTAAACAGATAGAAAATTGCAATATCCTCTTACAACCTCACTGGGTTTCATACCCCTCTGAACTATTGATAACTAAGACCCAAAGAAATCAACAGCAATAGAAAATATATGAATGGTTATAAAAACACATGGAAATCAATGAACGTTACAATGTACACGGGGTCGCAGGAGGATACAGCTAAAACAAGGTATCTCTTTAATGCCATATACACGACACCCTGACACCATGGAGGTAACGAGCTATGAGGACACCGAGGTCGTGACCTCAGCTGTTTTCATCATAAATGCTGATGCTCATGTAAAAATTCTGGTAAAGTACAAAAGACTCCTTAATTTTCTCTGTTGGTTTGCCATGTAACATAGATTTGGAGGTTGAATAGTGGACACCAAGCAGTCATATAAATACTGCAGCTATAGCTTGAAACCTAAGTGTGACCTCGGTATAGTGTCAGCTCTGGTTATGATACCTGCTAGTGATACCAAGGAAGGTTCATTTCTAACAAATACTGACACACAACATATTGGTGATAATCACCTCTCGAGGCATTTAACACTTACCCCTAAAGTCGATCATTTTTATGCTTGTAAAGGGGAGGGTCTCTCCTGTAGGGGGCAGTCAACCGTTTTTTCAGGAACTGTTGGAGGGGAAGGGTGCACTGAGGGAATCTGAACCCGTGATGCTGTCTGCCGTTGGCTACCTTATCCAGTGTTCCAATGCAATAGGCTGGTTTTGTGGTTCGTCATTTACGCGTTACTTTTGCATTTAAACGTTTACACGCGCTGTCAGTATGTAGTTGGACATCGTTGCACCGATGAAGGCATTATCTGAAACGTCTGTCTACTTAACTTGAATTATTTAGAACACTGCTATAAACTAAGACACCCCAGGATTACATTAATTATGGCGCTGCGGCGCTCACAGTAGCTTTTAGAAAAGTACCAAATCTAAACACTGTGGTAACTGTATATTTAATACCAGCAATGCAGACAGTAGCCTTAAATTTTAGTCATCTTTCTTACAGTGCTGTTTTGAACACAATGTTTTTGTCGATGCCTTCAGTCATCATCAGTTTCTGGGTTTGATTCCTCCACGAAAAGACAATGTAAGACCTTATATCTAAACACTGTATACAAAATGAAACTAAACTTTAAAAACCACAGGTCTATTCCATTGATCGAAATGCACACGGTTTTATAGATCCTATGATTTATATAGTCACCAGTTAGATCAATCAACAAAAGCAATCTCTCTCCGTACATTGTGTATAATTTGCACATTTGTCATTTCGAGCTGTTCTTTTTTCTTGTTATCCATGTTAGAATCTGTACCTGATGTAAATGTGTCTCTTATTATTTGTGTAGGAACTGTATGTGTCTGCTTGTTTTGTACCTGTGTACTAAAGTCACAACATGATGGCCAAATCTCTTTGACCTGACATCAAATAGATTCAGTGTCAAAGCTTTTTTTTTTTTTTTTTTATTGTATTGTATTTATATTATATAACACACTTTTTAAAGGAGATTTTTAAGGACTGAATTTTCCACATTTACTTATAAGGCTGTGTTGAAAATGTAGATTAAAAGCAGTTGTAATTACTGAAAGTGAAAAAAAGTTTAACCTTTTGACCTGCCTTATTATTACATAACAGTGGCAGATAGGGCCAAGCATTACAAAATTAAAAAAAATCGTGTTTTATCGCATTGCACTAGAAAGCAGCACGGGTTTTAAATGTCTAATGGATCATACAATGTTAAAATAATAATAATAATAATAACAACAACAATAACAATTATAATAATAATATTTTTGGGCTTAAGTCTTAATGATTCAGCTGACATTAAAGCCTGGTGTGTTGCCAAGATAAAACTATTTAGTTTTGGCATCAGCTTATAACTGAAGCCAGGGATTCCCGTTGCAGCTCCCCATTCAAAGATGTCTTGAACTGAAGTCCATCCGGGGCTTTAGATTATTATTTACTGTGAGGAGGGATGGGACATACCTTGAATGATGTTGCATCTCAGTGGATATCTGCACAGAATGAAGCATTAGGGGACTTTAACATGGAGAGGATGATTTGTCCACTAACAAGAGCATGGGGGATCTATTACTAAACCTGAATGTTGGCATCACTCTGTATTCACTTGCTCACTCTTAACTGCGAAGGCTGACTTTGACTCTGCCACTTAGCTTTGCAGTTCAGCTTCAATAATAACCAGCCTTGATGCTGCTTCTAATGTACCTTGTTTCAGATACCAATAGAGATCGTCATGCACAACAACAGTGCAGCATGGAATTCAAAAGTGTGTGGAAACAATGGGGAACAGTTTGTAAAGGGTTACAATGCTAGGCCAGTGTTGTGGATACAAGTTAATACCAATGCAAGGCACAATGGCCTTGGCTGTGAGAACTTAAGTTAACTAATACTTTAAGCACAACACAAAAAACAAGTACCACAGAACGCAGTTGGAAATTAAATGGAGATATACTTAGCACAGAGGGGACACTTCTTCACAGAGTGGTGAGTATAGAATGGGCTACCTAGTCATGGTGTTGGTGCTGAATCACTGGGACCCTGCAAGACCAAACTTGACAGTTATAGATTTTATTTTTTCAATTAAATCAGCTACTATGATCCAGATAAGCACAGATGGGCCAAAAGGCCTACTCTCATTTGTTAATTTTCTTACACAGTAAAAAAAAAAAAAAAAAATACCCACTTTTTTAATATTTCAGAAGGGAGATTTTAACACCACCTAGTGGACAAACACTGTAATTACACATATAGCACAAAATGCAGCACCGTGAACTGCTAGTTACACAGAATATCAGGGCGACATGCTTAAAATCACTTTCCTGTCCACGACCAGGATCACCCCTCAAACCTCAACCACTCCAAGCCTGACTGCAAAGGTGCGCTGAACTGAAGTTTAAGAATCATGGCTCCCGAGTGACGCTCCGCGTGGAGTGCAGGATGCGCTCTATAGCGTGGACGTCGCCGGTTCGAGTGCAGGCTATTCCACAGCCGACCGTGGAAGGGAGCTCCCAGTGGGTGGCTCATTTCATTTTGATAATTATATTACAACGCTATTAATTACTTTCAGATCTTTTAGAATATGAGAAGTGTACACAGTGCAAAAACAAAAACAGGTTAGCAGAAGTTGTTATAAATTTATAAAGGGATAATGCAGATCTTGGCAAACACAAGAAGTTTGTCATATCTGCACGTGCTCAACCTTAAACAGTGGAACAATCTACCTGGAGCTTTAGCACACTCGAGAAATGGAGATCAGACAAAGCTGGGATTGGTATTGCCTGTCTGCCACAATACAAAGCCTTTTCCCTTTTCAAAATGCATGACTGCATAAATCAAAACAGACACATTCCAGTGGAACTTTGGTTTACAGAATTATTTTGCGTTTAATTCTGCAGTAAGGTTTTTATTTCTTTGCCAGAACAGCACTAAAATCTGCAGTATACAAACATTGCACTGTACAAATGATCAAGGTTTACACAGGGCTGGTTATGTAGAAAATAGATTGAAGTCAGGATGAACAGAGATGATCCTCAGATCCCTTCATTGGGGTTAGGGAGCGCCAGTCTTTAGTCTCTTGAGAACACATGGATCCCCCCTCTCCCCTGGTAAACCAGACAAGCCTCCGCTCCCCATATCAAAACAGTACCCCGCAAAGCCAGTCTTGGGCAGGAGCACCAGCAATGACTTGTGTTGCTTGCTTTTTTTTTGTATAAAATTTAAAAATAAAAACAAAACAAAAAAAAGTTATATATATTTATTTCTTCATTTCTCTCCCTCTCTCATTCCTCCTCGCTCTCGTTGTCTGGTTCCAGGTCTGAATCTCCATTGAGTTTATTTTCCATGTTCATCTCCTCGTCACTGTGCTCCTCTCCTTTGTCTGACCGCTCTGTAACTTCCTTCATCTCCTCTTCCTCTTCCCAGTGCTGCGAGGAAGAAAACACATCCACCTTCACCGTGTGGACAACCTTTCTACCGACCACCATTCAAAACTAACAAAAACCCGACAATTTTTATTTAAGCATACTTTTTGAAAAAAAAAAAAAGACATTACTGGTAATTCACATGTACAGTTGTGTAAAATGTTATCAAGCATCACAGCAAGATCTTCAAATGAAAGGGTCAACTTACATCAGAGTCTTCCTCCTCAGCCAGCATCTCATCTCCTGTTCCCTCCTCTTCCTCTTCCGAAGAATCTGGAGAATTAAAAATGATCATGGCAATCAGAATTTGGCATTGACAAAATGCTTGTCAGGTTTAGTTTATTTTTTTGGTCGGTTCTGGTACAAGAAACGAACCACCCAATCCTCACCTTCCTCATAGACGAGTTTGGCGGTCTGGTCCAAGGCTGCAACACTGTGTGACTTGTCAGTAGCTGCAATCTGCGTGGGGAGAGATGAAGGACTGGAGTGAGGTCAAGAGCAGAAGGTTCAGGAAAGAGAAAACACCAAGACTCTCAAAGGGAATTGAACACCCTGCGGAACAGAATCTCAGCTTCCTCAGAATCAGGCAGCAGGCTCCCAAGATACAGCCTTCATCTGGGGGCAGGATCTTTAAAATTCAGTGTCTGGACTAACTTAAATAGGATTGGGGGGAGGTGAGGAGAGAAAGTACACCACCGTCACCTGCATTCCCTTTTGCAGAATAACTTGGAATGTCATGTAAAATGATAAAGTTTCATTTTAAATGCAGAAGATAAAAGTACTGTGTAAGGAGAAGATTTCGAGAAATGCCAAGAAACAACTGGATAAGCAATTCAAATTTAAAATGCAAGTGCCACACGCATACTCCACTATATCCCTATTGATAAAAGTGTCAAGCACGGATGTACGTGCATGACTATCCCAGACTTTCACCTAAACTCTGCTGGCCCTGTCTGTCAGTCCCAATACTTTGTATTCCTGAGGGTCTGCACGTCCCATACATTCCTTGTTAATGTAGAGCGGTTTTATTGACAAAATAGGATTTGATTTTTAAAATTGTGCAATTCACTAGAAGATTTGCAGAATGAAAGTGAGAAGCAGTTGGTGTGCACATTAACATTGAGCTTGATGTGCCATATGGTTTTTCTGAACACGCTGTACTCCTTATAAAATGCAATAGCATTTTTCTTGACAAGGCCCCTGCAGTCGTTTAAACGTTGCTGTTCAGTTTTAATGTAAAGCTGATGTTAGTGGTCCCTCACCTGTGTGATGAGCAGGTAGAGCTTCCCGTGGAGACGGGACAGCTTGTGAAACATCTTGACTCTGCTCTCGATCATGTGATACAGCACTCCCAGCTGGGACACCAGGCTCGGCAACTGCAATGACAAGCAGTGCCACTCAGTACAGAGACAAACCAGAGCGTGGGCATACAAGCCAGGTGTCCATCTACTAAGACTGAAATACCGTTCCCAGCTAGTTTAAATAAGGGTACAACAGGGATGGAAATAAGGCTCCCACTGCACAGCAGTTTGATCCAATCCTGGTCCTGGTTTTACTGCTACACACCTGAGCTTGTTACCTTTACACTGTGAATAAAATCAAGCTCTTAGTAAAACCTGGAATGGGTAAAGCTGCTATGCAGTTGCTGTATTGTTAGGAGTCTTATTTCCACCCATGTACAATATTAACACATCTCTCACATAAGCATTCATTATTGATGGGATTTGGTTTCCAATTCTTGCTTGGTTTGTTTTTCATTACATCCTTTTTTTTTATTTTATTCTTTTAAGTTTTAGCTTTTCTTTCTTCATTACAGAGAAGCTCACACAGGTGTTGAAGACGAGACTAAATTAAATCAGTTTCACTCTTACATTTAGTCTCTCACACCGATGATTGAAAAGGCCCTTGTGGGGAATGAACTAGATGCACTTTGCAATGGTCTTCAATAGAGAACATACTGCTATGAACCTTGCTGAGCTCAAAGGAGTTAGACTAATACAGAAGAAGGTAAGACGGCAGACTCACCGTTGAGAGATAGGAGGCATGGAAAGTGAAGACAGCCTTCAACCATCGGACCATCAGCACCCCGCTATGAGACGGGAAACAGAGTCAGGGACCGCATCAATACCAGAGGCACAGCCCTCCTAACCTTGGAGTGTTATATATATATATATAGCACAATCTCTTCAATACAACGTTATAAAGGGGGGCACATTAATAACACAAGTACATAAACAAAACTCACCTATAAGGGTGGCCTTGCATTCTCTTTGAGAGCTAAAATGAAAAAAAAAAAATTAAAACCAACATTAATAAAACTCATATCAAGATCACTATTCCAGTGACAGGTACACATTTAACAGAAATCATTTTGAAACAAATGTGTGTATCTGGGGAATGAACTGCAGAGGTTTCTAAAGACGTAGCCGTTTGTATCTGCCAAAACAAGGTCACACGTAGGTCATCACGACCAGGCTGATCCTTAGCTTTCAGGTCCACCTCTTGCACACTACGATATTCAATATGTAGAACTGGAGGAGGTAGAGCTCTTACCTCCTGCACCAATGGCAGCACAGCAGGGATTGGTAACCTGGCAACCGTCTTCTTTATCAACACCTCCTTTTTCGTCTGAAACACTTTCTGTAATGGAGATGCACACTCGGGTTAGGCACAGATCAGTCCAAAAAAAACAACTTTGGATTAATTTACAGATATTGTAGTTTGCTCCCCCTCTGCCCCCCCTCAGGGAATGAGCCCCCTCAAATGATCTATTTAAGAATCGTGTTGTATATTATGCATTGTTTTCCTTTGCATCATGATGGTCATTTATAAAACTGCTATACGAACAAACAAAAGGTTGTTTTTGCCATTCAAGTAGAATATTTGTCCTAGTAGTATTAAGTGTCGTAAATCCTGTTTTACGGTCTCTCTTTAAAATCACTATTTTCATTGGATGTACGGAATACAATGAATACACTTTCACGGTTTGTCCTTCGTCTGTATAAATCCTTTTTTAAAGGCAACTGTACACAAGATAACTGTAACTCACGTTGAGGATGTTGCTGTCACTGCTCTCCAAGCCCTGAACCAGCAGCACTGCAAAGCTGTCTGTCTGGAGAGGGAGACCCCCCTTGTGGACGCCCTTGTGTCCTTCTACTGGGGATAAATCAATCACACCCAGGCGCTCCTCGATGGACATCTGCAGAGAGAGGGTCAGAAGGGGTTAGAACAGGTGGCAAAGAGAAAGTGACTAGAGGTGAAACATTTCCTTACATCAGTGGTTAGCAACCTTATTTAACATAGAGCTCAAATAATGTTTTACCACCTTAACACACCACTCAGTTTATAGAAGTCGAATTCTAGGATTTTGGTAATAAATGTGCTGTTTTAGATAATAAGGACTGCTTGTTTAATTCTCAATGTAGTTGTTCTGCCGGAGTACTTACTTCTTTGGTGTCGGAACCAGGTTTCCTCTTTGTTTCCAGGGGGGTAGATTTATTGGGTGCACTGTGCCCAGGAAGCCCTGGTACCAGGAGCTTGGCATCAGCTTTGACTGTAGGAGTCTTCACCTGCATGGGTGAAGGGGGAGCGTGGGTAAAGGAAGCTGCTTTCAGAGCCTGTTCTGCTACTTTTTTTTTTTTTTTACACACTCGGCCTTTCCTTGGAGGGAACTAGTCTATCTTGTGATACAAAGTGTATTACAAAAAAGTAACCACACTGCTAAACAAATCCCTTACACTTGCATGTTTGCAGTGCAATAGTCAGAAAACTAAAAGGACATTGTAAATACAACTCATATAAATGTTCTTCCCTATCATTTGTCTATATTGATAGAGGCAATTAGGAGCTTATAAGTAAAGTTTGAAAAGTGCGTTTTAAACTCTGCAATTGACTACAACCATACAAAAGCCAATGTTGTATGATTTATATGGTCTGGTAAAGAGACCAAATTTGCTAAGGCAACAGACTTTTGACATTGGGGTGTTCTGAAATATTTACCACAAGTTCATTCGATAGTTTAAATTTTGCTGAAGGATTCAATGGGGGAGCTGCATTACCTTGGTGACAGTGGTCTCTGTGCGGAGTGTCAGCGAGGCCTGGATATCCCTCACCAGACACACGTGAGTCTCTCCAGCATTCAGAGTCTGAAAAAGAACACACACCATCACAGACCCGCCACACGCTCTTCAGCACGAAGCAGGGTGTCCCAACACCAGCAACGAAATGATCCAGTTGAGGGACAATTACGGGTTACAATGGGTCTAATCGAGCACATATTAAAACCTGGAATGGATGAAACTGCTGTGCAATAGTCTTATTTGCATCCCTGAGAAAGCAGTGCTTGTGAACATTAGGGGATGAAAGGTTAAAGCTAGGGACAATGACACAGGCACTTTGGGCTACACATAATGCACCTCAATAATCTTGAGCTAAACTTCCACCCCTCCCTCACATTCGATCAATAGTCCTCTGCTGAACAGACACTGGACAAAGAACCATATGTTCCCAGGAGAGATTAACTTCAGGTTTAAGAGAGTGAAACACTGTCCCACGCTGCATTTTATTATTTTTTTAATTTGGAATCGCCAATTATTTCTCATTTTCTCTCTGATTTGGAAATCCAAATTATTTTTATTTCAACCCGGCTCACCGCTACCACCCCCCGCACTGACTTGGGAGAGACGAAGACGAGGACAAACGCATCCCCCGAAACGTGCTTTCAGCCAGCCGCTTCTTTTCATTCTGCAGACCTGCCATGCAGCCACCTCAGAGCTACAGTGTCGGAGGACCACACAGCTCCGGGAAACTTACAGGAAAGCCCGCAGGCGCCAGTCTACAGGGGTCGCTGGTGCGCGGTGAGCCGAGGACACCCTGGCCGACCTAGTTCCTCCCCACCGGGCGGCGCTCAGCCAATTGTGCACCGCCCCCTGGGAACCGGCGACCTCCAGGCTATAGGGCGCATCCTGCACTCCACGTGGAATGTCTTTACCGGATGCGCCACTCGGGAACCCCCTTTTTTTTTTTTTAAAACCACATTAACTTCTCTAGCAGTAGTAGTGGCACATATCTACTAGATGAGAGTATAGGCAAAAAGCAGCCATTTGTTTTTTACTGTTCCTTTATCTTTTTATGATCTTTGCAATTACTCAAATATTGCTTGCCACAGACATATAACGAAGGCTAGATCAGCCCAAGTAATGTTATTAGTACAATGGCAGGCCACTGGAACTGAAGAGTAGCTCCTGAACTCAGATTAAAAGCACCGTAACAAAAAAAAGCACATTTGAATAGTTATACATAAGAACCCCTCAGAATAAGTCAACTTCATAAAAAGGTTAAAAACAAACAGTAATACATTTATTTAAAAAACAAAGAACTAAGAAAATGTAATTCAAAACTACTGTACACAAAAGCTACAGTTTAGCACTGCGAGTACTCACGGTGCGTTCAATGACAGGCTGCAGGCCACTCCCGTAGGCCAGGAGCAGGGCCTGTTTGTCAATAGTCAGGGCGGCAGCCATGATAGGGACCGGCCAAGGAACACTGTCACCAACTGAACCAGGAGAGGCAACCTGGACTGAACACGAGGGGGAGAGGGGCTTCTTACAGTGACTGAGGAGAGAGAGAGAGAGAGACACACACAGAGTCAGAGAGAGGAGATTCTTACAGTGGCTGAGAAGAGAAGTCAGAGGGGAGAGAGACGCACACAGTCACAGACAGGCTTCATACAGTGACCGAGGAGAGTGGAGAGAGACGCACAGTGAGAGGGAGAGAGGCTTACTGTGATAGAGGAGATACAGCGCGAGACAGTCAGAGGGAGAACCTGCAGTGAGCAGGAGGGACAGTGACTAGGGGAGACAGTGAGAGAGGAGAGGTGGAGACAAGAGTGGGAAAACAGGACGCAAGGAGAGAGGAAGAGGAGAGCACAATACTTAGTGTAAAAAAGACGTTGCATCTCCACTGTGTAATCAAACCTTTTTATTTTGTTTTAACAAACTGAGCTTTAGAAACAAGGTGTCAAGTCTGAAATTCAAACGAGAACACACAGTACTCACCCATTGAGGACGTGCTCAAAGAGGTGCATCTGGTTGTCCTTGCAAACGACCGCAAGCTTCACTGCCTGAGAGAGAGAGAGAGAGAGGAGCAGTTAGCAAGAGCTCTCACCCCGCTTTAGGTACAGGATTATTACAAGAACACAAATGCACAAAGCAGTGGCCCACGCTTCCAGACCCAGCAGTATTTAAAGGGACCCCACTGGTAGAGCGATAGCCCTGGGTCTCAAGCCCTTCAACATCCTGCCTCACCTCGTCTTTGCTCTGGGACATGGCCAGGTCCACATAGATGGGTTCGTCTGTCAGGGTGAAGGACAGCACGGCATTCTTATCCTTCCCATCCGACCGCACCTGCCTACAGAGTGACAAAGACAGAGACGGTGAGCCAGGCAGCGAGACACTGTCTGCACAAGAGAACACCACACTGCAGAGAGTGAGACGTATTAAAAAAGCCTTTACCACTACAGTGAGTTTGCATCCTATTTTTGTAAAATGAAAGTCAAACTGCTAGTTTAGCTACAAGAATCTTTGCAAGATAACAGTTCTGTTAGAAAAAAAAAAAAAGTTTGAGGTTTTCTGAGTTACGCGGTTGTCCGTTTATGACTTTTCCTAAATACATGGATAAATGGCGGCATTTGAAAGGCAGGATCACGAAAATAAGTAAGTTATAATCCTGCCCACCTTGAACCGTCAGCGTAGTCATTTTGCAATTCAGCGCCTTTTACAATACATGTTTTTATTTAGAATATAACCTACGATATTCTATTTTATTTTTATATACAAGCCTGTTGTTATCTCTACTGGACCTGGCAGCCATCAATTCTTTCGTTTTGTGCAAGGAATGCACCAGGGAAAATATCAGTAGGAGACATTTCGTCTTGAAGCTAGCCACAGCGCTTCAGCAG
The DNA here is from genome assembly GCF_902713425.1 of Acipenser ruthenus. Classification (NCBI taxonomy): domain Eukaryota; kingdom Metazoa; phylum Chordata; class Actinopteri; order Acipenseriformes; family Acipenseridae; genus Acipenser; species Acipenser ruthenus. The sequence continues at coordinate 76,791,136 of NC_081193.1, read as the reverse complement.
AAACACTTCGATCAGAAAACTGCAGAGCAGCAGGCTGCAGCAGCTTGACCTGGATTCTGTCCTACACCAAGTGATACACACGAAAGAGAAAACATGTTACTTTCGTTTTAAATTAAAAACTACTTTAGTTTTTTACAGTTTTGTATGTAGATACCTGTTTACACACTAGTTTCTTTTGAAATGTTTTTCATTTTTTGAAGTAGTGTTTTATATGTGGTAAGTTTGAAAATAAACCCTTTTATGTTTAACTGTTCATTTAAATATGCCGTTTCGGCTGTGCAGATGTTTGATATGATGTGCTTGAATAAAAGTTCTGATTGTTTATTTCATTTTAATATTGATGTTGTTTAAAATGTAATCGTCATAATGACAAGAGCAGGAGACACAAAATGATCTCCACGTGCCCTTTTCATTCCTTTGTATTAACCACTTCAACTCTGGATGTAAAAATGAAACCCCTTCCCAGGTACCAGATTTTGAAAATAATAATAATAATAATAAAAAATAATAATAATAATAATAAATGTTTTCAAACCTGTAAATTGCTATAAAACGTTAACATATGATGAATAAAACACAAATAAATGACCTAAACTCTGTTTTTCATTAACCCTTTATGCTGCTGTGTACTACATACCCATATTCAATATAAAGATACAAACTTTTTTTTTTTAACAATGAAAACAAAAACGCTGCTAATATCGATAACAATAATAATCAGTTATCAAATAAAAATCAAACAATATCAAAACGTGTGCCAGTATCGACTTGCTCTGAGCCATTTATTGAAATGTTCAATACAACAAAACCGGGATTGCCTTCGCAACCACTGCACATTTTTCTTGTGTCTTTTCTTTTGTTTTCACTTTCGTAGCACACCCTGCACCTTTGTTGCAGTCTCTGCTTCCCTTGTGTTGGAGGGATAGTCACAAATGCGTGTACACAGCTACTTTGCGCAGGCATTGTGATGGATCTGGCTGACGTATTGCCTGTACCCAGTGCTGTGTTTTGATAGTATTTCGTCACAGCACTGCCATTTCAAACCAAACAGCTTCCTGTTTGCAGCTGGCTTACCTGTAAAGTAGCTGCATGCTCTTCTGTTTGTACAGTTTGTATTGTTCTTGGCTCCACATCCTCTTCATCATAATCGCTGAGTGATAAGTTAGCATCACTATCGCTGGTATCGAAATCCTACGAACCAACTTCACTCCCTTTGCTCATTATAGAAAGACCATGTACGTTGCCATGTTTAGCTTTCGCTAAAAACTATATAAAACTATAACTAAACAAGTAAAACTACTTATAAAACAAAAAATAATAATTTAAAAACACTATATATTTACTTGTAAAAGCTGAATGGCTTCCTGCAATATATCTCAGCCTTCTGAACACCCACAGCTACAGACTGGAATTGCTACATGACACGCAATTGGATAAAAATGTCACCTGACCCTCCCCCCAACTTTCATTGCACATTCCACAGTACTAGCACTGCTTTTGAGAATGAAATCTGAAACGCTAGACTGAGAAACCGATCACAGAATAGAATGGGAAACCTGACGTATGCAGGTACGGCATGGTACTGTAAGTGGGTTTTCATTTGACGTACGTGCTTACGTCACGGTGTTGAAGTGGTTAAGGAAGAAAACAAACTGGGTGTGGATGTTATGGTTCTTGTGCCTTCTTTTATTTGTTCATCTCACTTGGAAGTTGTTTGTCTGAAGCAGTTTATTTGTGCTTTTTATTGTTGTTGCAGCGGTCTGTAAACAATAAAATCCCTCCTGATTTTTTAAATGCGTCTGTGTTTGTGCTGTCATTGAAATCAAACACGTCCAGTGACAGACACGAAACAAAGGGTTAACACAAAACACACTGGAAATGACATGGAAGTAAACTGCCAATAGCTCAACCCCCACCAGACACTGCAGCTAAACTATTATAAGATATAGCTCATGGACTATACAAGCATTATCACCAGGGGCGGAGTTACAGCTCCTGCTCTCTTCTTAAAAGGGACAGTGTCACTTTAAAAGTGACCATTACAAGTGCATACAAAAACCTCCGCTGTACCAGGCTGGTCCCCTACAGACACGTAAATGGGCTGGTCCTTACCAGACACTAAGCATACGGTCATGTGCTGCTCCAGACAGGAAGTACAGTCCCTCCATACCGCGGGTCGGGGGTCTAGTGTTGGCGAAGCAGAGCATGGACACTGCGGTGGCGTGACCCGTGAACCGCTGAGAGAGGGAGAGAGAAAGAGAGGGGGAGGCACATCTGATTAAAAAACCCAACAATCACTTCAAGCCTTTCAAAAGAGACAGCACTGCTCACTACTCTCCTGGGGGCGGCGCTGCAGCTTGCTGAAGCAATTTCGCAAAATGGTCTACTTGATTTCTTTTGTTTTATTTTGGGTTGTGTCTACGTTTAACAGGTGCACCACTGACAAAGCTCCTCTGCCTCCCAGTAGCATGTATTCAGAAAGCACATCCTAGCATCATACTCCATTGGCAGTCTGGTCTCAAGTAGTCTTCCCCTGTATCAGAAATACCAGTTTCCAGAACTTCTGTGCATTGACACATTGCACATTCAAGGTCATCACTGTTAATGGTTTAAACAAAAGTCAATCTCAACATCTTTTGATGAAGCACATGGCCCGAGGACGACAGTTTTCAGTCCACTAATTTTCACAAAATGACTCTCACAATATAACAAATGACAGTTCCAGTGACTTGTTTATTATAACAGTGTTCCCTCTATTTCACAATCTGAATTACACATCAAATACTACTACTTCTACTACAAAAAAACACATACAACAGTAAAATACTGGATGTGTATAACGTATAATCAACCCGCCCCAACCCTGAATTATTGAATTGTGACATATCGGAGGTGGTGAACAGATGTGCTGCTTTGCGACATGCTGGACAGGTAGGTAGGGATGTCAGTGGGGTGGGGGGGTACTCACTCGGTACACCTCCTTGGTCTCCAGGTCCCACATCTTGATGGTCTGCCCAGCAGAGAGCAGCATTTTCCCGTCAGGACTGAGGCACAGGCAGCTCACCGCACACTTGTCTGCCTTCCACTTACTGCAGTGCAGAAAGGACACAGGGCACAGCAGTCAGGACACTCCAGAGTCAATGCACCCTCTCTTTCATCTGTTAGTTTGCAAGTGAATGAACTACAAAGACTTGGGGACTGCACCCAACAGCAGTGCAGATCATGGCCTTTTGTTGTTTAGGTTGGAGAAGTTACTTTTAAAATGTAATCTGTTACAGTAACGTATTACTAGCAATGGTAACCCGTTACAGTTACTTACTTCTCAGACACAGTTTACATTTTACAAAGATGGGTTTTTTGATTTAGTCAGGCTGCAGCTCAAAAAATCAAAGATCCAGCTATCGAACCCACTCCTCAGACGCCATTTTGTAGCAAGATTTCCATTAGCTGTATTATTATTATTATTATTATTTTTTAAAGTAACTATGTTATTTTTTCACATAAAAATGAATGTGTTACCACATTGTTACCTGTCTGAAATAGGAACCATTGCAGTTACAAGTTACTTAAATGAAAGACAGCAGTAATGCATTACACCTCAAAACTGCCCACTACCTACCAGCTGCTGGGACACAGCTAGATTATTTAGAGCATTTTACAGCACTGTGGATTTAACCTTCACTGATTTACCCATCAGTGGTTATCACAAAACATTACAAGGTACAGTCAAGATTGGATTCTGGTACTGCAAAATGCTTAAAAAAAAAAAAAAAAAAAAAAGAATGATCATAAAGAGCTTGGGACATTTCTTAATGTAGCCCCCTTGGTGGCGGTCTATTTCTAAACAGTCTTATTGCTGTTTTAACACAAGCCTCTCTTAGCCACACTGATCTTTCCCGACTCCCTCACTTGCTCTGGTTAAAAGACTCACCATTTCACTTTGCCAGTCTGTAGGTCCCATTCCACTATGTGGGAGTCATCAGAGCAGCTGTACAGACTGTTGTTCTCTGGATGCCACCGGACACAGTTCACTTTACTGTCGTGACCACCATCCTCGAGAACAGAAAAAAGAAACGTTAACAGTGCCTGCAAGCAACTAGTGACACTTTCACAATGTGCATAAGACTCGATGGAACTGTTCCATCTGCAAAAAACTAATTACAATACCCCACCACCATTACAGGGTTCTGTGCTTTTTGTGTAACTGCCCCTTACTGGTGGACCACCAGTCAGAGTGCCAGGACAAGGCCTACTCCCTAATCCCCTCTTGTCCCATTCCATGCCCTCCCCTCGCAGTGTCAGGACAGTATCTCCTACTCCCTCCCCCTCGCAGTGTCTGCACAGTGCCTCCTACACCCTCCCCCTCGCAGTGTCTGCACAGTGCCTCCTACTCCCTCCCCCTCGCAGTGTCCGCACAGTGCCTCCTACTCCCTCCCCCTCGCAGTGCCTGCACAGTGCCTCCTACTCCCTCCCCCTCGCAGTGTCAGGACAGTGCCTCCTACTCCCTCCTCCTCGCAGTGTCTGCACAGTGCCTCCTACTCCCTCCTCCTCGCAGTGTCTGCACAGTGCCTCCTACTCCCTCCCCCTCGCAGTGTCTGCACAGTGCCTCCTACTCCTTCCTCCTCGCAGTGTCTGCACAGTGCCTCCTACTCCCTCCTCCTCGCAGTGTCAGCACAGTGCCTCCTACTCTCCTGCCCACTCTCTGCCAGGACAGTGCCTCCTACTCCCTCCTCCTTGCAGTGTCAGGACAGTGTCTCCTACTCTCCTGCCCACTCTCTGCCAGGACAGTGCCTCCTACTCCCTCCTCCTCGCAGTGTCAGGACAGTGTCTCCTACTCTCCTGCCCACTCTCTGCCAGGACAGTGCCTCCTATTCCCTCCCCCTCGCAGTGTCTGCACAGTGCCTCCTACTCCCTCCTCCTCGCAATGTCAGGACAGTATCTCCTACTCCCTCCCCCTCGCAGTGTCTGCACAGTGCCTCCTACTCCCTCCCCTCGCAGTGTCCGCACAGTGCCTCCTACTGCCTCCTCCTCGCAGTGTCAGGACAGTGTCTCCTACTCGCCTGCCCACTCTCTGCCAGGACAGTGCCTCCTACTCCCTCCCCCTCGCAGTGTCAGGACAGTGCCTCCTACTCCCTCCTCCTCGCAGTGTCAGGACAGTGTCTCCTACTCTCCTGCCCACTCTCTGCCAGGACAGTGCCTCCTACTCCCTCCTCCTCGCAGTGTCAGGACAGTGTCTCCTACTCTCCTGCCCACGCTCTGCCAGGACAGTGCCTCCTATTCCCTCCCCCTCGCAGTGTCTGCACAGTGCCTCCTACTCCCTCCCCCTTGCAGTGTCAGGACAGTGCCTCCTACTCTCCTGCCCACTCCCTGCCAGGACAGTGCCCTGATCGCTTACTAGTTTTGTGTAACTGTCCCTTCACCGTGCAGTACTCCCTCTCAGTGCCCTCTCCTCCTCGCTCCCTGCCACAACAGTGCCTTGATCTCTTACCAGCTTGCTGTGTAGCTGTCCCTTCACTGTGCTGTACAGGAGGACGGTGCCCGCCGCAGTGCCCAGTGCCAGCAGGTCCAGCTGGCCGCCGTGCTGAGCCACTTCCGATTTCCTCTTCTTCCTCTGAGGGCCATCCTGAGAGAGCCGAGGGAGGAAAAGGGTTAACGAATCTTCAGACGATTCAGGATGGGAAAAAATGACAGGGAGGAAGCTGCTCTAAAGAATGGCATGGATTGGTTCATGCTGCTAGTGCTTATCAGGAGTTTATTACTATTAAGAGATAAAGTAATAAATAAAACACCCAGAAAATGTATTTTCTTTAGAAAATCAAGCCCTCTGTCCGTGGACTATGGAGACTGCTTTTGTGTAGTAACTATATTTCCTTCAAAAAGGCTTTAAGAAGTTTACACTGAAGGAGTTGCATAAACTTGTGCTATTTAATTGAAATTTAAGTGTATGAAAGCGTTAAGCGATTACCTATTTTGAGCTGTATGCGCCTAGCAGGTCTCATGCAGGTAGTGCAATAGGAAAACAAAGACCTACCAGAAACGTGTAATGATTGTTACACCAATAAGTCATAGTATCAGACTAGAGTGACATGCTGAAGTGTACAAGACTGATCATCCAAATGTCGTGGCCATGCTAGTTAAGACACTATCTAATACATATTTGCTCTACTAAAAGGGGATAATTCTGCTATTGAACCCTGTGCCATGCTATACATTTTTACGTATAGGGGGAAAACTCGTACTGGCTACAAAAAAATAATAATAAAAAAAAATAAAATAATAATAATAATAATAATAATAATAATAATGTAACGCTAGGTGCAACAAAAACTGCACCGTCTTACTGACTAGCTACACTGGGTAAACAAGCCATAGACTTGTACACAGTTGGAAGAATGTTTTACTAAAACAAAAGTAGTAGTTACTGTATGTACACGTTTGATAATATCCAACATATACACAACCTATTAAGTTTACACATGCATGCATACATGCATACATGCATACATACATACATACATACATACATACATACATGGGTTGGGCGGGGGGTGAAGCTGGTTCCAGCTTGCACTCACAACTTTAACCACTAGACACTTGTTAAAGAAACCACATTTATAACAATTCTGCTCCAGTTAAAAAAAAAATATATATATATACATTTCAAGATTTGTTTTCTTTCCAACACTGATGCGCACATGTTGTTGACATCGTATTATATATTAATCACAATAGATTAGAATAAACCACTACGGAGTTTTATTTTCACATGTATGTTCAGAAATTCAAGATCGACGTAGTTTAAAGGGAGGTTTTTATTTGCGGTGTGTGTTTTATCGTGATTTAGACCACAAGTGCTGTTTCCATCAAAAAGCATGGGGAGGTGCCATCATCTCACTGGGCTGCTACTACTAGTACCATGTGGGTTCCACGCAGCGTGTGGAACTATTAACGCATTACGCCAAATTCTGTACAAAAAAAACTGAAACGTCCGAGCGTTTGCATTATAAATAGTTAACCAAGCAATCATGTGACCCGATCGCACGATGACAGGCTCTTTAATTCAATGAATAGAACAATTTTAAACAGAATTGAAGACTAGGCCCAAGTCGGGAACATCATCATCGCAGTACGTTACCTTGAATGTCCTGCATGGTCCCCAAGCTAAACAGGTACAAGTGGCGCTCAAGTGGGCCGAAGGCACGTATTCCTGGTACAGAGTGTTACTTTGGGTGTCCCAGACCCGGAGACTGCCGTCCTGCGTGGACAGGGCAAGATACTGGTGCGATTTAGGAGAAAAAGCACAGGGAGAAACAAACACAGAACTTCCTCCGTCAGTCGCCATTGCTCTGGCGCTGCGTCTGCATGGGAAAGAGCGACGTGGGGAGAAGGAGACACGTGTTCTCCACCACGGAGCAGGCGCGTTGGCACGCGTGAAGGACTGTCCTGTGATTGGCTACAGTCAGAGGCGGGAGGCGGGGTTATAATAATAAAGGTGGGGTTTGATGCATCAGGGGGCGTGGTTATGATTGGGTGTTATAGTTGAGGTGCATTGGCAAACTTAAAAAAAAAAAAAATAATAATTTACCCAAAGTTATTACTGTAAATATTGATCCGTTTTCTGGTCCAAAGTTTGGGCATCACAATGAAATCTGGTGACTGCAAGGGTAATGATGGCGTGAATCATCTACGCTTCAAGAAGTTTTCTCATCGGCACTAAAACATAATGAAATGAATGGAGCTAATAATAACAGCATGTATTTGTTTTTACCTTCTTCGCTGTTATTAGCAAAGGGACCACTATCAGGGTATCACCGTAAACACAACATTTGTTTCTGAACAAAATAAGAGGTTATTTATGAAAATCTGACGAGTAGTACTGTATTCACTGAGTTGTGGTTTATATTGTCCTACCCCCTTTATTAAATGAAGTTCTGGAAATATTGATCGTGCCCCTACAAACCATGTCATATTTTGCCGCTTCCACTGACCCCCACCCTGCCTCATTTTGATCCCCAGGGACCCCTCCATCAAGGCAACATGAGGAAAAATGTATTCCTCATGGGAGCAAAAAAAAAAGTTGAAATCTTGTTTTGGGCCCTGAACTAATGGGGCGGCGACTGTGTGCAGTTAAATGAAAAGTGGTGGGCGGTGCTATTGGCTTCTTATATAGGTGATTGATGTCATGTTATACGGCAAGGCATGGTCCAGAGATATGCTAGAGAGTGATGGACAATAGTTTTCTGGTTCGTTATATTTATTTTAAATAAAGAAACACCGGTCAGTAATGTTATACCAAAAATATTTAAATGATTCGCTTGTTTCTTAAAAAAAAAAAAAAAAAAAAAAATTCACACTTATCTGATGAGTTCACGTGCGGTGGGACTAGGAACAAAATGTATTTAGAATGTACTGTAAAATGAAATTGTCCAGATCTGTCGGCGGATACGATCTTTAAAAAATATTTTTTTTTCCCGACACAGTTCTTAAATGTGTGACGAATATAAATAACTTCTTATTTCTCCTTATGTCACAATTAAACAAGAACCCCGGTGAAATGCATGAGTGTACAAATGTGTAAGAATCCCCATATTGTTCAAAAAAAAAAAAAAAAGCTAGACTGTCAAAGACAATATATAACAAATAGACGCTTTTAAAAAAAAGGCAAATTTGACAGGACAGCTGCCAATCTGCCAGCGTTATTACTTGCGAAAGATAGCACTGAGCTGCTGCCTGCAGCCCGCGAACACGTGTGTGTCTGCTTCAAGATTCGCAGAAACTGAGTCGCCTAATTGATGACGTACTCTCCCTCGCTGCTCATCTCGGCAGCATCCAGCAAAGTCCTCGGGTTATAAAACGGTTCTGATCTTCATGTTGTGACTTTATCATCTTTACTTGCTTTTACTTATAAAATAAGAGGAGAGTTCTCTTTCAGAATACGGGGCGGTGTACATACAGCGGAGGTTTTTTTAATCATTTAAATTCTGCTGATTTTGACCTGTGTTTATTTATTTGCACCTCGTCCACACAGTCTGATCGGGTAAACACAATACAATGTTGTTACATCGTTAAAACGATTCATTATCAACTCGGTGTTTATTTTTTAATTTCCAATGGTATGCTTTACTTATACGTTTGCGAGTTGTTTGTGTTATATTGCAAATTCCTGTTAGAATTCCTAAATACACCAGCATATTTTTGTTGCAATTAATCGAATTGAGGATTAGACCGTGTTTATTTCATTTGCAAATGCAGATTGTTTTTCGTTGTGTGTTGTCAAGTTAGTTAGACCTGCAGCCTAACCCAGGCAGGCCAGTAATACTTTTATTACACTTAGTTCGTAATATTTTTAGTACTACCTAGTGATCACAGTTAAAACTGATGATGCTGACCAGACCCTCCCATATCCAAGCTCTGTGTCGTCACTTGTTGACCAAACGAGTAGACCTGTGTCTGACTGGGCAGCGTGCACCAGAAAGATGTGGACAGCATCCTCCCAGTTATCAGCTGCTGGTCCCTTATGTAGTGACGAGCTGGAGACGCGTGTCTTCAGTTCCACCTGGGGAGAGCGGCCAGGTGGGCCATGACAAAGGGACTCCCCAGAACTCAGAGACAGCACTGCAGGAGAACGGTGTGCAGGGGGGGAGAAGGAGGAGGGCGTGGGAGAGATCCCTGTCTCCCCTAGAGAGAATCAGCCGACTCCTGCCCCAGGACTCCCTGACGGAGGATATTCTGCACCTGCGGGCAAAACCACGGGAGGAGCAGAGTGATCAGGAGGGTTCCCTGACTTCCGAGGCTCATGCTACTAAACCCACTGGTGCTGCCGATTCCTCTGAGCCACGTGACCCCTCGTCCCGGGAGGTGCCCTTCAAGCCAGGGGACCTGGTCCTGGCAGAGTTTCGCATGAAGCACCGCGTGGAGTTCAGGAAGATGTTCAGCCTGAGCTCGGAGGGGAAGCTGCACAGTAACTGGGGCCTGGTCCACCACCAGGACATCGTGGGCAGGCTGCCCGGCCAGGTGCTTCGGACCTCCACCGGCATCAGATTCCTGATGAGACGTCCCGCGCTGGACGAATTCGTTCTGCTGATGAAGAGGGGGCCCACCATCTCATACCCCAAGGTCTGGGCATGTCCACCTGCAGTTTTAGCACATATACATCGGACTATAGATATATCACCCATAACTACAAAACACCCAATAGTGCTAAACTGAGAAATACTTAAAGAAACAAACTTTTCAAAGACACGGAAGACTTCTAGGCCAAATTTTCACATTATAGCTCCTACTCCTTGGAGATCCAAGTTCCTGAGTTGATTTTATGAAAACAAGAAAACAATTCGGATATTAGAAGATCCAAGAAATCTGTTTTATTTTGCCTCATATTAAAGTACAATGAAAACTGAATTCACCTAACCAGTTCAACCGTTGTTTGTTTCAACAGTTCAGGCGTGGTCACACAGGCAACTTTTTTCGACAGCAAAAACAGGAACACATGTGCTGCCTGCGTGTTGCCTTGCAGTTTGCGGTGGTCACACGAGAGACAAGCATACAGTCGACAAGCTGGCAACACACAGGCAACAACGTAATGCAACCCAATCAAAATGCACGTTTTTGTCACGAGACATAAACGTGTTGTGAAGGAAGGCTGTTGCTGCTGCTTTAATAGCAATGTTAGATGAGGAAGAGGAGGAGAGCAGAGAAAAAATCTAGTTTTGGGTTAAGAAAGACATGAAGAAATATTATTGTATCACTTGATTTTAAACTTGCACAAAAAAAATGTCATTAGGTTTGTTTTTTCTAAAATTTGGTGAACAAGTAGTCATTTTTTGGTAAATTGTTACAAAAACGCAACCATTACAAAATTCTCATTTTTTTTTTTAATCTCATGATTTTTTTATTGTCTTTTGTTTTCATTTATTGTACAAAAAGAAAATGGAAATAAAGGAAACACAAAGTAACAGTTCACCTCCGCAGAAACCTTTTACTTTTGTATATGTCATTATTTCTCAAACCAATAAAAAAATGCAAAATAATCGGAGCTTCACTTCCAAATCATGCGTCCCCATCGCTATTTTATTATCATGTGACACTACTATCAAATATGATTGACTGGTATTGAAAAATGTTACCCTCGTGTCACCTGAAAAATAGAACATCGTTCTAAAGTGAGAGACCCCTTGTTGCCGTCGACAAAAGTCGCCCGTGTGACCAGGCCTTAAGGGAGTTACCGTTTTAGGAAACTTGTTAACAATACTTCTCTGTGTTATCCTTGTCTGGTAAAGGCAGTTTCCAGGTGACTGTTGATACAGGTTTCAGTGCAGTCTGCTGAGGACGGACTCTGTATGATAACGGTGGGAGCTTCCCAGTGACCCGCCTGCCTGTGGTTGTTTCCCCCCAGGATGTGAACGCCATGCTGATGATGATGGATGTCAGTGAGGGAGACTGGGTGCTGGAGACGGGTTCGGGATCAGGAGCCATGACACTCTTCCTGTCCAGAGCAGGTGAACAAGCTGAAAAATTAGAGCTGTCCTGAAAGTAGACATCACCATGACCTACATCCACTGTATGTACTTGTAAAAATGTAAGCGTGGACAAGCCTTTCCAAATATCCCAGATTCCAATACTGCGAATAACCAAGCTTTATCACAATGGAAAAAATGGTTCTCTAGTTATATGTAAGCATGTCCTGCAGTATGTACAGCTATGGACAAAAGTTTTGCATCAGCCCGTAGAATTAACTCATTTTGCTTCATAAAGTTCCCCCTGGTGGTGGTGGTGTTGTTTCAGTGGGCTCGAGGGGTCGCGTGGTCAGTTTCGAGGTCCGCTCAGACCACCACGACAGGGCGGCGAGGAACTTCCAGCGCTGGCGGTCAGCCTGGGAGGTGGCTCACAGGGAGGAGTGGCCAGACAATGTGGCCTTCATCAACAAGGACGTGAGCAACGCAGCCTCCGACATCTCAGAAGTCACCTTCGATTCGGTAAGGAACACCACTGCTGCTGTACGCAAATACCTGAGCCGACAGAACTTGGTTCCAGGCATGCTGTAATCATCTTAATAGAGACGTCCTGAATAGCTGGACCCTATTCACAAACCCGAAATGGACTATCTCAAAAACTTCTGTATAAACGGTGGCTTTGGAAAATGAGAAAAATGTTTTCTGATTTTAAAATGATCCATTAAGAAAGAATCGATTTTGTGTGCATGTAAGCATAGCAACTGAATTGGTTTAATAAGCGTGCTGGTATTTGTTGTTCTCCCTCCCCAGGTAGCGCTTGACATGCTCAACCCCCAGGTGGCCCTGCCTGTGGTGCACCGGCACCTCAAACAGGGAGCAGTGTGTGCTGTGTACCTGGCAAAGTGAGTACACATTTACAGATACTGTCTGTAGTATACAGCTTACTTTAGGCACAATTCCTATATAGACTCTTGTCTTATTGAAACTGCTGTCCTTTTGAGCGTGATGTCCTACTATGACTGTCCCGTCCCTCTCCTCTCCTCCTGTTCCAGTATAACTCAGGTGGTGGACCTGCTGGAAGGGGTGCGGCACTATCGGCTACCTTTTTTCTGTGAGAAGGTGACGGAAGTGACGCACAGACACTGGCTGGTGGCCCCAGTTCTAAGGAAGGACGGGACCAACGCACCCAGGGTACCGCCAGCAGGGGTCAGAGGTCAAGAGGGCGAGCCAGGGAGCAAAGGTCAGGACCAGCCAGAGGACCCCACCGACCAGGAGGAAGGTAACAAACTAACAAGTCCCCCTTTTCATTGCTGCACAGGTCAGCATGCAGAATCAGGTCTAATCCGCAAATGACCAGTGATCTAAGCCAAGGGTGCACAATTAGTCTTCTAGGTCTGGGGCCCTATTTGTCTTTGTTCCACCTGTACCCCGAATTATTTACTTGAACCAATTTAACCTTCCAGGTCTCAATCAGTTAATTATTTAATGATATTATTATTATTATTATTATTTATTTCTTTGCAGACACCCTTATCCAGGGCGATTTACAATTGTTGCAAGATATCACATTATTTTTACATACAATTACCCATTTTTATACAGTTGGGTTTTTACTGGAGCAATCTAGGTAAAGCACCTTGCTCAAGGGTACAACAGCAGTGTCCCCCACCTGGGATTGAACCCACGACTCTCCAGTCAAGAGTCCAGAGCCCTAACCACTACTCCACACTGCTGCCCAATGATACTTATAAAACCTTACAGACTCCGGACCTTGAGAAACAGATTTGCGCACCCCTGCTCTAGGTTTTATTATAGACTTTCAACCAATCAGAGCACACGTGTGACAGAGAAACGTCTCACAGAGGAACCCAATTCGTGACGTCAACATGCCACTTTCAGTCTTTACCGTGCTGCATTCTCCATGTCATACTTGCTTTAAAAAATCATACCTGAGGCACCTCTCGGAATTCCATTTGAAACAGTGGCATCTCAATCGGCCACCTATATAGCTGGATTTTTAACCTGTATATTAATAATAAAGCAGTATGTAATAGATGTATAGAACGGTGAGCATCTGTGTGGGTTATAGCATGATTTGAGCTTAAACGGACCTCAGCTTTCAATGTTCACACCTCTGTTTATATTCCGCCATAGAGACGTTTGCCATCCTATAACCCTATAATATAGTTGCTGTATAAAGTCTTCATTATTGCTGGGAATAATAACTCCCTCCCATTTGTAAAAATCCATTGCATTATTGTTATAGAAAGATTACCTCAAGCATTTACCCTGTTGGTAGTGTGAGTGCTTCTGTGCATTTCCGAGGCCCTGTTGGTAGTGAGTGCTTCTGTGCATTTCAGAGGCCCTGTTGGTAGTGAGTGCTTCTGTGCATTTCCGAGGCCCTGTTGGTAGTGAGTGCTTCTGTGCATTTCAGAGGCCCTGTTGGTAGTGAGTGCTTCTGTGCATTTCAGAGGCCCTGTTGGTAGTGTGAGTGTTTCTGTGCATTTCAGAGGCCCTGTTGGTAGTGAGTGCTTCTGTGCATTTCAGAGGCCCTGTTGGTAGTGTGAGTGTTTCTGTGCATTTCCGAGGCCCTGTTGGTAGTGAGTGCTTCTGTGCATTTCAGAGGCCCTGTTGGTAGTGTGAGTGTTTCTGTGCATTTCAGAGGCCCTGTTGGTAGTGTGTGTGTGTGTGTGTGTGTGTGTAACTGTGTATTTTTGCAGGACTGTTGGAAACAGTGATGGGCAGACCCTTTGGAACGGTGCCTTATGTCGCCCGTCCTCATCACGAGCAGGGCAGCCACACAGGTATGGGCAATCTCCTAAACTCCAGACTAATTACATTTTGAGATCTGCTGGTTTCACAGCCCCCCCTACAGTAATGTTACCATTGGTAAATAAGTTCAAGGTTAGTGCTAATCAGGGTCTGTGAAACTAGCTGTAAGTTTTAATGGGCTATTTGGACTATTTTCTCAGTCTGATGATGTGATGGGATGTATTGATTCAAAAAGGATTATGTGTCAGTAAATCAATATCACCCCAGTGCATTTAGTGGCACACTAATGCTTTATGAATACGGCTATACATTATTAAACAATCAGTACCTCACATCACAACATCACAGTGAGAACATAGTCCAAGTAGCCCAGTTATATAAATATGTATTGTTTAGAAAAGTAAAAAATGTCTATGACAGGGTTACACCACCACTCGCCTCGCCACATATTAATTCAAGCTTCATGGAAAGATTTTACTTTACTGTGTGCTACATATCAATAAGTTAACTTTGGAAGAAAACATTTCCCTTGTTTCATATTTCTAGCTTTCCTGGTCAAGCTGAGGAAGTTCCTGCCTGTGCCGCATCTCCCCCACACACGTGACTGCTGAATTCAGTTCAGAAGAAGAGAAAGACTAAAATGACAATCAATAATAAAGATGCAGATTGTTCCATGTTTTGTAAAATGTATTGTATATTTTTTGTATTAATAAATATGTAATATATTTCAATATTTACCTATTTTTACATATTTTACAAACGGGACTGGAAACACAAAATACCTTTTTTTTGTTTGTTTTAAAGCTAACACTTTTTCATTGAAGAGCTCCTTACAGTAAAGTTTGAGGCTAAGAAGTGTATATTTTCGAAGTCTAGCTTGGTTCAAACTACAAACATGGAAAAACATAAAAACAAAATGAAACAGATAGCCATTAAGTGCTGTGAACCCATTTAAAACCCCAAGAGAGGCATAAGACAAAAATACTGAAAATAAAAGATATGATTTCAGGGCAGACAAAAAAAAAATAGAAAACATTTGATATTAGGACAAGGTGGATGAGAAAAACGACTAAGATTTACTGTAAACTAAATTAAATATTCCATAGAGTTTGATTAATCAAAATAGTCAGAGTCACACATACATGATTTGTGCGAGATGAGGTGAGCGACATAAAGAACAAAAAAATTGTCTCTCAAGTATTTCAATGCGAGTGTCCACACTGCTGAGAAAAGATAGCATATGTAGCGAAGCTGACTTTCCCGATTGTTCGCCACACTGATTTATTTTCACCATTACCGGTCTCGGCAAGTGTGGGGTGTGGAAAACTGTTTTGTCAATCACAACCGCTTTGGAGAGAACAGCAACACGGAAAGCAGATAGATACAGAATAAAAAAGTACATCATTAGAAACACAGGGCAACATTTGTCTTTTCAATTCAATGAAAAAAAAGGTTAAGCAAATTCAATTGCGATGATTACACACCACATTTGTCTCATATAGAGCAGTTATAATTCACTTATATAAATAAAGAAGCACCATTTGGAACCAAAGCATTACAATCATGAAATGCTTGGTACACAAAAGCATGTTGTCCCATAGAAATGTGTAATTTAGTAATGTGATAAGTGTCCACGTCATTTTCACATACAGTGTTGGAAATACTGTAAACAAGCAAGAGTATAGAGGATTAAAAAGTATAGGCGATTCCTTGTAGCCCAGAACTGGATGGACGTACATAATGTTTGCTGAACCTAGAACTCTTTGCATGGCTCTTTGAAAGGCAAGCTAATTCAGGAATTGCAGCAGACAAGATGGACTTCTCCCCCAAAGTCTGATGTCGGTATGTGTGAATATACACCGTCGTTCATCGCACCAACACAACGTAGAGGTCGTCCTTGTCACGTTGATGTCTGAACACTTTGTGCACCCTCTCGTTTCGCCTCGCCCAAGTCTCGCGTGTGTAAGTCTGTCTTAATGTTAACCAGCTGAGGGGCCATTCAGCCCCTCTATGCTTGTCCGCTTCCTGGTAGCTAATTGGTGTCAAAACTGGGTTTGGTGTCAAAAAGTTGGGTCTTAAAGGATCCCATTTATTCAGCATTAACAATGTGACTAGGTAGCCCATTCCATACCCTTACCACTCTCGGTGTGAAGAAGTGTCTCCTACCCTTTGTCCTACTTCGTCCAGCTCTGTCCTCTGGTCATGGTTTCTTTTTTGTGCTTAAAGTATTGATTAGGGTTAAGATTTTAGATAATTCAATCAAGTTCCCCTTAGTTCTTCTTATTACCAGGCTTAATATATTGTTTTAGGCTTGCTCACTGAACAAATTCTATAGTTTGTAGATCAACCTAAAATAGTGAAACCAGCAATACTTCTTGATATGCATCTCTATATAAATTCCAGAAGCTATAATTTGATGTAACATTTGATAATTAGTTATGTAATGGAAGTTGTACCATGTCAGGTCCCCATGGCATCATTGAAAAAGGAATTGTAATTTTAATGGACCTTTCCCGGCAAAGCAAAGTTTTACATAAATAAATAAAAGTACATGTCAGATAATTACATTTACCTTGTATGTAATTTTACAGCAACAGTCCATCCAAAGAAAATCCTGTATTAGATCATCATCTTTAACAAAATAATCACCTTAACAGCTTTACCATACAAACAGGATACAGTATAATGTCCTGTATAATGTCCTGCTGTAGAGAAAATTAATAATACCTTAACTACAGGGGTGCAAATCCTACAAAAAAATGGTTCAATTTCACAGCAGCATCCCACTGATGGCCAGATTGTAACCCCTGAAGGCATGTATTAATTCTGCAAGACTACCTTTGACAGCATAACCTTCATGTTTGTATCCGGAAAAGACATCATGGCCAACGCTGAACACTTAAAACATAGGTTCAAGTCCACATTAACCATAAAGGGCACTAATGCCTGTATAGATTCATCCCCATTTCCCAGACTCAGCTTCAAGTCTCTTCCCTCTCCATTAGTGAATCAGAAACTGTAAGTATCTCCAGGGATGGCTCTGATGAATCCAGATGGGTATGTGTAGCAGGTCAAAAGCCCTGCACGTGTAGATAATGTAAAGTTTGGCAGGGGTGGGGTTAATTCCAACTCTGACAAATCCATGTGCGGAATGTGGCTGGGGCTTAATTGACTAATTGATGAGCAATTAAGCCCAGCCATGTGGTATAAAAAAGCTGGAAAGCCAGTTCTTTTGTTCTAGTTCCAGCAAGTGTGCAGCTGCATTACTGTGTGGTGTGCCAGGGTGAGTGACCTGTGTAGGGATTAAGTTAAGGGATTCTGAGCCCACAACAGTTTATTTTAGTGTGTCACAGAGTAGTTTCTGGAGCGAGACCTCCCTTTTAGTGGGAGCAGCGCTAAGCCAGTGTTTGACAGGCTTTTGTTTTTAGCTGTTTTCTCACTGTATTTTGTTTTGTGTTTTTGGAGCTCTTATTTTGATTGCACTCTGTCTGTGTATGTCCTCGTGCACTAGGGCTATCATTGCTGGTACCCTAGTGGCAGCCACCTGTTACTGCAACTTTTTGTTTACTTGAATAAAGCCTAAATTCCTGAGTGATGTTGTCAACTGCATCCCTCTGTCTGTCTCTGTCATTGTTCAGTGGACACCCACAACTAAAGTAGCAGGTACTAAGACCCCCTGTTACAGTACGATTGAAAATATTTCTGAGGAATTTGGCAGTTATATATCCTAGTCTCACTTTTTCTTCCTCAAGAGGCTACTAGTTTTAGAATCAAGATCTCAAATAGACTGAGAAACTGTGGAGAGAAAGAGTAGACTGGTTTGACCTTTGTTGCAAAAAGTAATTTTGCACCTGGAATAAAAGATGCTGACTTTTTTTTCCCCACTGATGATATTATTTTACTCGCGTCATCTGATTCACATTAAATGTTTGTTACTTGAAGATTATTCAGGTTTCTTAAGGGAGAGCATTCCATAATTTAGGAGCTCTACAGAAAAAGCCCTACTGCTTTTGTTGACCCTAGGAATAACCAGCAGCCCCACATCCTGTGATCTCAGAGTGCGGTTTGGAAGATACAGGGTCAGTAACTCCTGCAAATAACTAGGTGATAATCCATTCAGGGCCTTGTAAGTTAACAGCAACATCTTAAAATCAATTCTATACTGCACAGGAAGCCAGTGTAAAGAAGCCAAAACAGTGGTAATATGTTCACTTTCCCTGTTTTTGTAAGAATTCTAGTGGCAGTATTCTGAACAAGCTGCAAGCGGGATACCACATGTTTTGGGACACCAGAAAAAAGTGCATTACAATAATCAATTCTAGATTAAACAAAGGCATGCATCAGTCTCTTGGCATTAACTGATATATAGCTGGGTATCATCAGCATAGCAATGGAAGTTCACTCTGTGTCTGTGGATAATGTATGTAATATCAATGTTGTAATCCTGAATAAAATCACTAATTAATGGAGCCTTATTAGACCTGACAACTTAGGTGTAAATTGGTCCAATCAAGAGCATGTGATTGAGCAGGGGTAATAGGAATTTGATGAAGGTTACTGTAGCACACACCTCTGTGTTTACTCAGCGGGTAGCGGGAATGACAGGATACTTTAACCTGAATTTCACATGCCTCTTTAGATTCCCTTGATTGGTCAATGTTGTGACATACTTCCACCCATCCCGCTTTGGCTTCCCCGTTTATCGGACCCTTTCCCAAAGCGGGTCGGCTAAATGAACACGGAAAAGCTGTATCAGGAACAACAACAGGGTTTTCAACCTGGGTTGAGTGGTGCATGGAAACGAGGTACATGCATCAAGCCTTCACTGGACCACAACGAGTGAGGGAGCAGTTCATTCCCCATGGCCTCTATTTTTGATATTACCTGCAGTGGTGGGTTTGTAATGTGGATTACATTAAGGGATAAACTGAGACTACCAAATCCATTTCACATGTTGTAGTGACAGAGGCATTGCATTAGCCTGCAGTACCTCCCTCATGGGATACCCTGGCTGCCAAGGAATGCCCTTACTGGAATGGTGCTGTATTCCACAAATTAGATTTGCATAACAATTGCATTATTATTATTAATATTATTAATAATAATAATAATAATAATAATAATAATAATAATAATAATAATAGAATGTTACACATTCTGGAAATTGCAAACATCAGCAATTATTTATATATAAATATATACAAATATTGTATAATTTATTATAAATGTATAATACAAACATAGAGGGAGAGGGGGTGTAGGTGCATACTTTTTATATTGTGACTCACCTAATATCTACTTCCCATCTCCCTTCTACAGTGTAATACACCTGTACAGAGTAACAAAATGAGATTGGTGGATTGGGTTGGGGCAGCGGCTACATGTCCTCTTTTTGAGGTTTCTGGCTTCACCTTGGCTGTGTCCCGGAACCCTTGTTTTGCGTTGCCGTGTTTGAGGAGGGGCTGTAACGTGGGGGAGTGCAGAAATGGTGCTGCTGCTGCGTGGCGATGGTGTGTGTTTGTTTGACTGGAGAGAGACAGAGAGTGCGTTTACGATACTTCTTTGCCGGCTAGATTGCAGACGGGGTGTGCGCCTGACGTCACTGGTCTATGCAGACGGCGCTTGGACAGTTTGGGGAAATTTCCCAGGCAGCAGCAGAGCAGACGGGGCAAACATGTGACGTTAGCTGACTTTGAATTTTCTGAATTCTGAAAGCAGAAGAGTTATTAAGCAATTGTACCCTTCATGATCCCCGAGTGTTATAATGACAGATCAAATAAGGCACAGCCCAACAAAAAATAATAAACATACAGATTCACGAACACTACACGTGTCTTGATATATATATATATATATATATATATATATATATATATATATATATATATATATATATATATATATTGATGTATTAAACGTAACTATAGCAATGCACCCTGCTTACACCTGCCAGTTGTTTTGGAAATTGATGTCTAGTTTGTTCTCTGATCCCATTCAGTTCCATAGGCATTAGCATGGAAAATAAATTATGCAAAGAGTTATTTCAGTAACTTCAAGACTGTTTAAGATATGTCTTTGTCATTCACTATACAGTAGTTGTAATCACACAAGCTCCTTTTCTGTGTTATTCACACCCCCACCCTAGGTGGCAGTACACTTTCCCTAATAGCTGCATGTCGTTCTCCACTCCTCTTGCACTTATATTGTTTAAAGACGGTCTGATCCAGGCCCAGCGAAGCCCCTTTTAGGGTATGTGCCGGTTGCGCAGTCTTTACGCTTCGTGGATGCGTGATCTTTGTTGTCACGCACTTTGCCGAACTTGCCGAGGGTATGCGCGCAGACCCGTGTCATTTAACGTAGATCCTGCGCAGACTCTCAAAGTCTGCGCGACGTGAACTCACACAGAGTAGAGAGAAGATAACGGAGGACGCAAGGCATAAAATGGCTTTAAACCTCACCATCAATTCCAACAACCCTCCTCTGGGTACGTACACAAGTGTATATACTGAGCACAGGTCAATTGTTGCTATATTGCGGTAGATATTTTGATTGAGGAACGAATACCAACTGTGCGGTGTTGGGTGTATACTGCCCAAGTCGTGTCTGGTTTAATTTAAATACCATTTAGTTAAAGTAGTTCAGAAGCAGCACACAATTGTAATGCAACATATAACATTGCTCGTTGTGCCTGTCAGACACATGATATGCGGAGGGTGTTTCACGCAATGCTTATTTGTTTATTTTATTTATTTTTTAAATATTGTTTTTTAAATATTCCGGTCATTCTCAAAAGTTTCGATCTATATATAAGGATGAAGCCAGGTCGTGCAAAAACTTTTTATTTTCTTCCATTTGTAATTTATACAATGAATGATTGTACCAGGTGCGATGATTTTGTATTTTTCGGCGGCCTGGGCTTTGCGGGTAAATGTACACAGAGGTACTGATGGTTTGGTTCCTGCACTCCCCCACCACTTTAGACACGCTGGCTGATGCAAGCGCTGGGTAAACGTCAGGCTTGGCTACTACAGGAATAGACTACAGCAGAGTGCAGCTCTGCATGCCTGCGATTTCTGACAACATTCATCTGTAATATTTACTGTGAATGCAGATCATGATGCTTCGTTTTGTAGGGAGTTTCTATCGGTTTTGTTTTTCTTGAATATATACATATACTCCTATTGTGATGGAACTTGGTGCAGGCATTTGAGGTTCATCACTATTGGTGTGATTTGTGTCTTGTGATTGGACAAATGAACGCCATGTCGTACATATTTGGAAGAGTGTAACATTTTGCAATGACATTTGTTTCAATCTATGTGGTTGAGCTTAAAGGCACAGTCTTGTGAACGGCATGTATTGAATTCACTGTAATCCAATTTTGATTAAACTTGGTTTCATGTATTTATTAAGTATTCCTATTGGAATATTTGTTTACTTGCCTTTTATTCTACCTTTCCATCTGCACCAAGAAACCAGTCACTAAATATATCTGCAGTCTACAGAGCAATCTCTTCAAACTACACGACAGTGAAATGAAGTGGTCACCAAAAAAACAGATCTGTCTAACTTCTGTTGGGGGTGGGGTGGGGGATACATGCACATGTTTCGACCTGTGTTGCATTCACATACCAACACTGAGTAGACCTACAAAGCTTCTACAGTACATCTAAATTAATCTTTCAAAACCAGTGACAGGGAGACCTCCAAGTGGCGCATGCGGTAAAGGTGCTCCGCGTGGAGTGCAGGATGCGACCTATAGCCTGGAGGTCGCCGGTTCGAGTCCAGGCTATTCCACTGCCAACCGTGGACAGGCGCTTCTTAGGTTAGCCAGGGTGTCCTCAGCTCACCACGCACCAGCGACCCCTGGAGACTGGCCGGGCGCCTGCGGGCTTGCCTGTAAGCTGCCCAGAGCTGCGTTGTCCTCCGATGCTGCAGCTCTGGGTTGGCTGCATGGCGGGCCTGCAGAGTGAAAAGCAGCAGTCGGCTGACAGCACACGCTTCGGAGGAGCCGCTCCCCAGTCAGCGCAGGGGTGGTAGTGGTGAGCTGAGAATTTCACAGTAAAACCTTGTCTAAGAAACCAAGTAGCAGATTTCGGATGGCACAAGACCCGAGGCTAGTCCATAGAAAGCTTTCATCAAAACACATTCCTGAGTATTGTGTAAAGCGAAATTGCTAGTTAATATTTGGATCAGTTCCACTTCCACCACATGTCCGCTTACTTTGAAGACTTGCCTGGTTGGAGGGACAACAAGTTTTACCCTTATGCTTTGCCTGTCGGACAAGTAGTTTTTATTTATTTTTCCTATGTTCGTTCTGTTGCTAGAAAGACACTCTGGGTATATTTTTAGAGAGTCACACAAGTTTCTGAAAACTGAATTGCGGAAGTCTAGCACCGACACAAACATTTTAAAACGTATTTACGTCCCACCCCTATCACTTCTGATTGGTTAGCTGTGGAAGAAGCTGA
This sequence comes from Acipenser ruthenus, assembly GCF_902713425.1. Lineage (NCBI taxonomy): Eukaryota > Metazoa > Chordata > Actinopteri > Acipenseriformes > Acipenseridae > Acipenser > Acipenser ruthenus. The sequence continues at coordinate 76,768,440 of NC_081193.1, read as the reverse complement.
TCTTCAGAAATGGCTGCTTGAGAGCCTGTGTCAAGGCACAAGCTAATCTTTTAAACTTCAGGTATTATTTATGTTGGGGTTTTTTTTGTAAATTAGCAAATAAGTGATACTGCTTTCTTAATACATTAACCTGAAATTTAAATGCAGCAATCTAGTACAGTTACAAAAACACAAACACCATAGTTGCTAAGGTATAAGCCGATTAGAAAAAATTGTGTTTAATTTATAACACTTCGTGGTCAAGTGTGTACTTGTTGGGATGTTTAAAAATAACCTAAAGTTTACTGTTTAGAGGCATTTCAAGACAAACTTTCCCTGGCAAAAAATATAATGCTTTTTTTTCTTTCGATTTTAGTGTTGCTAACCTAGGCTGGGACTACATCAAAACTTTGACAACCCGCTAATCGCACTTAACAAAACTGTATTTAATAGTGTTTTCTTTTTATGAGTAGAAGAAATAAGATACTTACAAAAAAAGAAAACACTATTAAATACAGTTTTGTTAAGTGCGATTAGCGGGTTGTCCCAGCCCTAGTTTGCTATTTACCATATTTGCATATTTGTTTAGATTTAAACACTTTTTTTTTACATTTGAACAGAAGCGATATTAGTTAGTTATTGGACATGCACCGCCATCAGTTTGTGAAACTATTAAAACATGACGATTGACTGTGTTTATAATGATAGAAATGACATGCTTATGAGATTCAGACTGTAAATATCACGGCAATGTGTTTATGTATTAATTCATTCATGTTTTTTTTTTTCAGTGAGAGTAGTGCAGGGAAAGAATGTTTGTCGTCCCCGCCCCCCCCCCCCCCAAAAAAAAGAAAAATCAGGGTATGAAACCAGGATCACCCGGCTGCAGCAGTGTTCCAGTTAGCCATCATGGGACAATGAGGGGAAATAGCTGTAAAATGTTGTAAACTGTTAAAACAAACCAAAAAAAAATCATAGAAATAAACAAAAGAAAAAACATTGTCTTTGCGAAATTTGATGAGTCTATTGTAAATATTGCATGCATTTTGGTAGAAAAACAGTAAAAAAAAAAAAATGCAGAGAGACTTGACAGGTTATACACAAGTCCTTTAAAAATCTGGAATTCAGCAGTTACAAAACTGTAAGAACGTCAAGAAAAAATCTGAATTGCACAAAGCAGCAGTAATAGTTGGCAATGATTTCGTATCTGTGATGCAACAAACTAAAACACCTGCACATCAGGAGCTGAATTCACTTATAGAGAAAGAGTGGAAAAAAACAGGCAGAAGCTATTTTTATATTTGAATAACTCCCAAATATTGCTTATTATAGTTGTACTTGGTCCTTAAATTTCTTAGCAAATGTGGTCCAAACTGCACTGAAAGGATCATTTTCTTAAAGTATGCTTGTTAAGCTTCATGGCTCCGACTCTTTGGAACTCTCTCCCAGCTTTGGTGCGTGATGCTCCCACCGTCGCTCGCTTTAAATCAACTCTCAAGACCCACCTGTTCTCTCTTGCTTTGCATGCTCTTTAAGCCTGATACCTGCTATTAGCTGCTGTGTTGCTGCTACTATTTCATGTATTGTGCTACTATCATGTATTATGCACTTTCCACTGTATTTAATGTATTATGCTTTTTTTTAATAATACTATTAGTAGAAGTTTTTAAATGATTAAATGCGGCTTGCCTGTAGTGTGACACCCACATTTGTTTTTCAGTCCAAATCCAACTGTGTGCTAATGTTTGCATCACAGGAAGTGGATTTATGGCAGGATAAATAGGCTTCACCTGAATCAGAGAACCTAAGTTGATTTACGAATGAAAGGAGGCCATTCGGCCCATCTGATTTCATCCGGTTCCTAGTAGCTGATTGATCTCAGAACTTTGTCATGCTGGGTCTTAAACATGACACGGTAGCCCACTCCATACCCTCACCACTCTCTTGTGTGAACAAGTGTCTCCTTGCCTCTGTACAAAGTCTGTCTCCTCTTCATTTCCAAGTGTCCTCTTTTTATTTATAGCTCAGTCCTCTAAGTCTGCTTTGGAATTAGACACAGCACTCAAGGTACGGTCTCACCAGTGCATAAAGTGGAAATACAATCTGTTACCAATGTGTCCTCTTTCTCTCTCTGCCTCTCATTTCACACTTGAATCGTGAATGTACTATTATTGAGGTATGAGACATCTCCAATGTTGTTCTGTTGTCTCCCACCAGGAGTGCTGCTTGCTGCTGAGCACGTGAAGTCGTTTGTCAGCGTATCTGTGGAAGAGGGCAAAGAAACCAGCCTGCGGGTCACCGAGTGAGTATGCATGTCTCAGGGCTGCGTGAAGCACCGAGTACTACAGTCCCCTGGGTGCTGGCCCAGTGGCTCCCAGACTTTCTTGGCTGAAGCCCCCCATGTTATAATACATACTAACAGAGAACCACCACCCAGTGAATTAATATAAATGTGAAATTGTTCGTCTTAAAGCCCCCTCCCCCTGTTTATTGTATATAATAAACCTCACTGTTCCTTTCAGACAATCAGATTCCTTATCCCTCTTGAAGCTAACAGCCTAAAAAAGATGCATGCCAAAATATAACCTAAAAACACATTTATAAATGTCTTCATACATGAACGTATGTTGAATTAATAATAGCATTAACGTCTTAAGCAGTGATCATTATCTGGGGATAATTGGCCTTTTGAGAAGTGTCCTTGGTTTTGGTTTGGAACACTTAAATGTAGCTGTGGTCAGTTATCTATCAGGTAATGACCGATGTGTAGGACAACATAAAGGGCTTTTTTCTTTATTGTACAATCTCATGGTGCCTTAATAAATCTGTCATAGATTATTTAGTTGGTTTGTTTCCTTTGGTCCAAAACTAGGATTTAATTAAAAACTGGAGTAAATGCTTTGAAAATGTCATCCAAAATATCATGTACAGTGTAAGGACAGGAGACATGAGAACCAGGTCAGAAGCTTGGCTGTTTGGTGATCTCTCTCTCTCTCTCTCTCTCTCTCTCTCTCTCTGTGTGTTTTGCTTGCAGTTTATTTTCCAAACCCCCCATTTTCTGAATGTATTTGTTAAACTGTTTGTTCGTTTCTCCCTGTTCCCATGCCTGTGCAGTAAGGTGTTCTTCAGTGATGTGAACTCCATCGCTCGCTACCTGGCTCGGGTCGCCCCAGCTCTCGGGCTCTATGGCTCCAACCTGCTGGAGCAGACTGAGGTAAGAGTCCTCCGATCCCGCTGTGCAGCCCAGTCATCACGTTGGATGGGTTTCCCACTGTGCCTTTGGGACAGAGCTACTGCTAATGCACCAATTCACTTCCTGTGTTACAGGTAGTGGGACCCCCACCTGCCCCACCAAATGCTAGCAGTGTAGCAGAACACAAGTATAATGCTCAGGTTACCTGCTGCACAGGTGTTTAATTTATGGTGTCATGGCAGGAAAGACTGTACCTGAACCACAAGGGCTGGGGAAGTCTCTGTGATGAATTAATCCATCCCTTGGATGTAGTGCTTAGGGGTGGGATTTCTAAAAAAAATAGTTTTTTTCTTGTTCACTCACGAGTGCCCTTTCCATTCTTGTTGGAGAGGTGTGCAAATAAATAAATGAATAACAGTAGTGGTTAGGGCTCTGGACTCTTGACCGGAGGGTCGTGGGTTCAATCCCAGGTTGGGGACACTGCTGCTGTACCCTTGAGCAAGGCACTTTACCTAGATTGCTCCAGTAAAAACCCAACTGTATAAATGGGTAATTGTAACAATTGTAAGTCGCCCTGGATAAAGGCGTCTGCTAAGAAATAAATAAATAATAATAATAATTTTCAGTTTGCCCTTGGTGCCACCTGATCTCCAGGTAGTTTCCCCTTAGTGTGGAAGTGAGTGGTCTCTGTGCTGCTGCAGTGCAGGACCTCGCTAGCCTCCTGCGGCAGGACGTGCTGGACTAGGGTGCACTTCTCTGTACCTTAAACCAGGCGTGCACAACTCTGTAATAATTATTCCATTTTGATAGAAATTTGAGTAAAACCCTACATATATATAACACGTACTATACAACTAAAAGTATGGTAACCAGTAATTTAGCATTCATCAAATTATATTCTACCACAACATATCATATTACAGTTATAACATTATTATGAGAATTAAAATGAAATAATATGTAAGCATATAAAAATAGACCATATGTAAGGTAGTAGGTTCATGACACTTTATTACCAACAATTAGTGTTAGTCATAGTATATAGTGTAGGCCCGCTATATAAAATTGCAACAACTTATCAACGTGTTAGTTTACAGTTAATAGTCCATTTACAGAACAAAGGGTATGTTTACTAAATTACGTTCCGGTCGCCCAACCCTGCCAAATTGAATGTTGTCTGTTGTATTGAGCACAATGCTCTGTTTTTCACTCCTGCCTTATAGAGGCACTTTCGGGTGTGGTCTGTGTTTCACTTTCCTCTCTCTCTACACCAGGAATGTCAAACTCAATTCCTGGAGGGCCGCAGTGTCTTCTGGCTTTCGTTCCACCCGAGCTCTCAATTACTTAATTGGTCAAATTATTTGATTAATTGGACAAATTTAACACTTCTTTCCGGGCTTCAAAATGATTTATAGGTAGTGTACCCTGAATCAAGTGCATTTTTTAAATAATCAACTTTAAAAAAAAAAAAAAAACCCTTTGAAAATATATGAAATACTGTATTCTTTTGAATTTAAGATGCAGCCCAAATGCACCACCCTCAACTTCAGGGGGAAAAAAAAATCAAATAAAGATGCATTTACAAAAATGCTTTTACTCATATAAGAAAACGATACATGGAGGCAGTTTGCAGCCATCTGCTGTCACACAGAGCATTACATTTATGTGCTGCTTCTCATTTTCAGTTGTAATTACTCACACTTGTTTTTCTCCTTTTTTGTGAACTCTGGTATTGCTTGGCAAGTAGAAAAATATAGGGGTCTGATTAGAACTGAGCCTCATAACGAAACGGTGCTGCTGTGGTAAACAGGAAGGCTTGCCCGGAGTTGATCGGGAGGTCCTGATTGGCTGGGGGCATGCCTGTTTGTGTACTCGATTTTTAATACACGCATCACTGTACTGTACTCACATTTAAGACGCAGGCCTTTTTTTTAGAAAAGTGCGCTTTAAATTCAAAGGAATACAGTATGTCTAACTGAACAAATAATTATATCAACAAAGTTATTAAACTAGAAGACCCAGCGGCCCTCGAGGACTGAAGTTTGTTGCTGCGAGTTTACACAGAATCACTCCCCAGGAATAAACAAATGGTTCAGGACACAGGACCCCATCCAAATGAGTTATACAAAGCAGGAATTACAAATATCTGGGGTCTTGCTGTGCTCCCAGAATTTGACTGAAACGCAGCAGGTGGCATTGAACACAAGTTTGACTCTGCTGCCTCCAGCTCAGTCATTATAAATCACCGCGGCACAGTGCCTTATTTATTTATTTATGCTATGAGAAGGAGCTATCATTTCAGTCGATTGAACAGGGGGGATTTCAATAATATACAGTACTTAATCAAGGGTAGTTGTGAAACCAAAGACTGGGTGGAGGACTAGTGCGCTACTGCAAGCTTCTAACCTTGTGGGGGATCTCTGGTTTCAGTGTGGTTTGAGAAGTGAATATGCAGCTGTCTGGCCACATCAGCAAGCAGGAGAGAGCGAGAGAGAGATTAACCCCTTCATATCCCCTCATACAGACTGTAGATGGGGCTGCCATCTTTCCACATGGTGAAGGGATTCGGTTGTGCCAGATACAGCACAGCAAATTCTTGCACTAACCCTGCATCCAGTCTGAGTTTCAGAACTACCTTGAAATCATGCTGGGATCAGCTCAGATCACACATACCTGGGGCTTGATTGCTCAAACTCTTGGCACCCGTTCATCTCAATAATTTACTTGAACAAGGAAAGTTTTGAAACCCCAGAGTTGTCACTCTGAGAGCAAAGGGTTTTCTTCAGGAAAAAAAGAATGAAAAACTAATTGAAGGAGAAAGTCCATATTCTTTCTGCCTTTAGTTCAATGTTTCTGTCTATCTGTCCTGGCAGGTTGACCACTGGCTGGAGTTCAGTGCAAAGCGTTTGTCTGTCCCTGCCCAGCTGGACTCTGCAGTCCGGGAGCTTGACAGCGCCCTCTCTCTGCGAACTTTCCTGGTGGGGAACTGCCTGACCCTGGCTGACCTCTGTGTCTGGGCGGCTCTCAAAGGTGAGGGGTCACAGAGCAGCATACAGCACCCTCTTCCTCGGGGTACAGATGGGCTGATCCATGATCAGAGTAAACATCAATGACAAGCAGACAGGGCCAGTAGAACAAGCCATTGCACTCTATGAGGTTGCTGATTTCAATCATGCACATGGATTTACATATTGACTCTTTTAAAAAACGTGTTCATGATTTAGAATTTCCACAAAACGTTGTTTGTAACGTGCGTCACTTTCTGTTGTTCTCAGAGTCTAATTAATGACTGCTTCATTTGCACAGGTTAAACTGTTTACTAACACAATCAGCAATTAAAGAAATGGTACAGTATGAGACGGCTCTTTGCTGAAAATCTTAATCCTCAGCAAAAGATGATATATATATAATTTTTTTTGGAGTGGCTGAGAATCCTAAATCGCATAATTATTTGGAATTGCCCAGTTGTTTGATTAGGAATATATATATATATTATACTACTCTGCTATTGTGATGCTGTCATAATAATTGCACATACAGCAATCTACCCATTTAAAAAAAAACAATAGGAAAAGCACATTCATTAATTCAAAATCATTCAAAACCAAAGCAGCATTTGCTGCATTGCAAAGTTTGCACGACTTGAAATAAAACAAAGAATTGCCATACTAATACAAAATACAAGCAAACAAGCCATATTTTCCCCAGAAGGAATAAACAGCTAATGATGCTTAACAACAGTGTCTTTCGACTCTCATTCCAGCCGACAGTTGCAAAATCTGCCCATCATTATTTTGTCAACATCAGCTGCATGCATCCCCTCATGCTCAAATTATTTGCAGCGTTGTTTAATTGTTATGCACAGTTTAGGCATTTTAGAAACAATCGTCTCTTCACTTCCATCACAATCTGAATTCCCAAACGACTCGCTCCAAATTATACATCTGCGCAAGTGCTAGTCAGAGCTTCCGTTTCCCTTCAGCCCATGTCTATGGTAACGGCTGAGCCTTGATGACAACTGCGATTGCAAGTATTTATTTAAAGTATTTTTGTATAAACCTCCCAATTTAAAAATGTAATTCTATGTTTGCTTTATATGATTTTTCGTTTTGTTTTATATTTGCATTTCGTTTTATTTTGTTTTATATGTTGCATTTTGTTTTTTTTTGTGCTATTTTGTATTTGTGAAAAACACAGGTCTCTCTCTCTCTCTCTCTCTCTCTCTCTCTCTCTCTCTCTCTCTCTCTCTCTCTCTCTCTCTCTCTCTCTCTCTCTCTCTCTCTCTCTCTCTCTCTCTCTCTCTCTCTCTCTCTCTCTCTCTCTCTCTCTCTCTCTCTCTCTCTCTCTCTCTCTCTCTATATATATATATATATATATATATATATATATATATATATATATATATATATATAGAGCTTACACACACACACACACACACACACACACAGTCAGCCTCGGTTAACTTGACTGGTGGATAACTCAACACCTTCACCTTAAATTCGACAGACAGTTTTGGGCCCGAATTTTCTCCATTTAAAATTTATGTATCCTTCTTAATTTTTTAATTCGACACCACGCTTTACTCGTAACCCAACACTTATTATCAGTACCGCGAGGATAAAGACAATTAAGACTTAAAAAGACTAGTGGATAACTCGACACTGTCGTTTCACGTGACTGACCTCTGAATGGAAACGGATCGTTCATTCATTCATTCATTCAATCGTAACTACCAAGTGCAGCTGGTTACAGTGTCAGTTCATAATGAGTCAGAAGCGAAAAATGAGTTCTCGTTCTATTGGCTTCATGTCTTATGTGCACCCATGGTTAGCTCGACACCTTGGATAAATCAACACTAAATGGCATCCCTGTGGCAGCAGTGTGGAGTAGTGGTTAGGGCTTTGGACTCTTGACTGGAGGGTCGTGGGTTCAATCCCTGATAGGGGACACTGCTGCTGTACCCTTGAGCAAGGTACTTTACCTAGATTGCTCCAGTAAAAACCCAACTGTATAAATGGGTAATTGTATGTAAAAATAATGTGATATCTTGTAACAATTGTAAGTCGCCCTGGATAAGGGCGTCTGCTAAGAAATAAATAAATATATATATATATATACATACATACAGTGCTCCCCCTTTATAACGCTGTAGTCGGGAGCCATAGCATAGAGACTGTGCTGTTTGTGTTCCACCTTATAACGAGAATACTAGTGTTAGTGTAATGGCATTATGGGGCAAATGGGAGCCATGAGCATACTGCCTTATAACTTGTTACACAGTTTAACATTCCACCTTATAAAGGGGGAGCACTGTATGTATGTATATATACACATACATGCTGTAGTCCTGCTCCAGCCGGTGCTCAATACCTTCTTTACTGACTCGGCATCCCTGGTCCAGCCCTGACCAGCAGATTTTCTTAATCCTCAATTAAAGCTAAGCAGCCAATCCTCTGATCAGATTGTCAAGCCTCCTGTTTTTTTTTACATTGCATTGTGGGCTATATATTTAAGCATTTACTCTAGTCCAGTTTGATTAACTCCTAGTTTTTGAAAGGAGAAATAAAGCTGCTGATTTTACAAAACTACAACCAAACAACTTTTTTCATTGTGTTGTAACAGAGGTATGTGGTTGTATTGTGACCAGAAAGCGCAACATAAGAACATAAGAAAGTTTACAAACGTGTGTGTGTTTTGTGCAACGGAGAGGGGGCAAGTAGATTCTTCAGAAGGACAAATAGATGTTTCTTGCATTTTGTCCCTTGGACAAGGTGCTTACATTAGTCTTCTCCATCTCTTCTCTCTAGGGAATGGAGCCTGGCAGCAGCAGCTCTCTCAGAACCGGACTCTGGGACATGTCAAGCGCTGGTACTGCTTCCTGGGAACACAGGCCGCCTTCAAATGCGTGGGCAGCAAGTGGGCGATCACAGCGACGCAGCAGAACGGAGTGGTGAGCAGGGCAGTGGATTCCATCTAACTTCCTCCGTGTTTAAACTGAATTACTGTAACCAATAAAAAAAGAACATGTCTAAGACTATGTACCGGATGTAGAGGGCAGTTTGTTTGAGTAGCTCAGTGGTAGAGTGCTGGGCTGCAGTGCGAAACGCAGTAGTTTTTTTTCTCTCCCTCACTTTGTTTCCCTCTCTGTCAGCAGTCCTCAGAGAAGAAGCAGGATGTGGGGAAGTTTGTTGAGCTGCCCGGAGCTGAGATGGGGAAGGTGGTGGTGCGATTCCCTCCAGAAGCCAGCGGGTGAGTGCCTCCCAGCGGCAGTATGACTGGGTCGAGTATAAATTAACTATGTAATGTGTATGAAACTACCATTGGACCTGTAAAACATGCACGGAGAGCAAACTGATTCGCAGTAATGTTGTAGAATACATTGGCTTAGCTTAGAAGTTAAGAAGCATGCAGCTAATCTATGACAAAGTACTACATGAACACTATGTTTAACCAAGGAGTTCAAATCACTATTAGAGTACTTGGACAAATATATGTTACTTTTATATACACTACTGTAGTAATTGATTCATTTGTAAAGCAATTGGCAGGAAACACATAAGGGGCGGCTATTTATTGTGTGGGGGTGTACTTCTGCACAATACTTGCACAAATCATTTGTGAGTTCAGCATGTCCGTCACTCCTTAATGGAACCACTTTTGTTGAAGTTCCACTTGTTAGTCCTTATGGATCAGTTTGATAATACTTTAATACGTAGTTAAACAGTGTTTAGTGAAAAGGTTGAGTGCACATTGCTTTGGTCTCCTGCTCAGATGAGAGAACTGGTTACATGGTTTATGTGAAAGCTGTATTCATTCACCTAGCTGCTTGTGTCTATGTGCATTGCATGCAAGGAGTCTGCCTGTGTGAATGAGTGGCTTTTTTTAAATTTTTATATATATTTTTTTATTTTGCTCCTTTAAGCGAATAGAGCTGCTCTTACAGAGTCCTGCAATGTCTGTGTCTCTCCCCCTGCAGCTACCTGCACATCGGCCATGCCAAGGCTGCCCTGCTGAACCAGCACTACCAGGTGAACTTCAAGGGGAAGCTCATCATGCGCTTCGACGACACCAACCCCGAGAAGGAGAAGGAAGACTTTGAGAAGGTCAGTGCGGACCCTCGCTCCCTGATCCCCATATCCTCACCGCAGCACCTGGTAGTGGGGAAACAGAAAACATGACAGTCCACAATTTACCAGTACTACTTAATACAGAAACTGCAGTACAGAATGGTTTGGTTTGTATTATGCAGGTAATAAATCAGCTCTTGAGCTTCTTCAGATGCTATGCTATTTCAGGACAGCAGATAGCATCGTTAGTTACTTTGCGTGTCTTTCAACTCTAGAATGAACCACTGTGTTAGACAAAAGCACCCAGACGTATTGTTTTGGAGTTTTTATTTTGTGATTCGGATTTGTCGTCCCCCCCCCATCCCCCCCCCCCCCCCCCTCACTTTGCAGGTTATCCTGGAGGACGTGTCTCTGCTGCAAATCCACCCTGACCAGTTCACCTACACCTCAGACCACTTCGACTCCATCCTCAAGCTGGCAGAAAAGATGCTGCGCGAGGACAAGGCCTACATTGACGACACGCCTCCCGAGCAGATGAAACAGGAGAGGGAGCAGAGGGTCGCGTCTCACAACCGCTCCAACCGTACGTACTGTTCCCAGCTCGCCTTTCACACAACTAGCACTGCGCCCCCCCCCCAAAGTACAACTAGCAGTGCTCCCCCACACACGCTGTCACAGTCCACACCTGCAGTACAGTTACCATTGGCCAAACTTTCCCAAACCTGTAAAACAGACTCATGCACACACATACTGCCTACAACACAAGTAGTACAAACCTTTAAATTGATCACAAACTACGTATTGCCTGCGTTGTACATACTTGGAACGTGGCAAACACTATCACTCTAACTGCTGCTGCTTACAGAATCCGGTCTACAGAGCCTTGCCGTGCCCTGTTGTACAGCCTCCTTCTCTGCCCTGATGTGGTCTAATCTGGTACCTGTTTTATTTGCCGTCTTCTCAGCTGTGGAGAAGAACCTGCAGATGTGGGAGGAGATGAAGAAAGGCAGCGAGTACGGGCAGACCTGCTGCATGAGGGCCAAGATTGACATGAACTCCAACAACGGCTGCTTGAGAGACCCTACCATGTACCGCTGCAAGAACCAGCCACACCCACGCACAGGCAACAAGTACAAGTGAGTAGAGGCTGAACCTGCATTAGTCCTGCAAGAATCATACGCTCAGCACCTGTGGGGACAAACCCGCAGTGTGGCTGTTAGTGCCGCACGAAATGATTATTGGGATTGAGCTCTCCACAGATCTCAGATGCTGGTGAGGGTCATTGGTGTTCTGCCAATCAGAGTTGAAACAAGTGAAGAAATGGATACTTGGATTTGTGATTGCTGCTTTTCTTAGACTCTGTGTTTCTTCTCTTGTTTCGCTTGGAGTGGTAATTTTAGCCCAATCAGCATCAATAACCCCCACCTTTTGGTTAGCTTAACCGAATAATTGCTTTTTGCATCTTTAGTACAAGTAGTTGTACGTCAGAGTGAGTTAAGTGTAGCATCTTCTTAAAATCAGACAAAATCTCTGACTAATAGCGTTCCCTTAGGACTGGATTGGGAATTGGGTTTGTAACCTGAGTATGACTTTGCTTCCCTTACTGTTCCTCTGTATCATTCCCTCATTCTCTACCCCGTCTCTGTCCTGTCTGTCGGTTTTCAGGGTGTACCCCACGTACGACTTTGCCTGCCCGATCGTGGACAGCGTGGAGGGCGTGACCCATGCTCTGCGCACCACAGAGTACCACGACCGGGACGAGCAGTTCTACTGGTTCATCGAGGCCCTGGGAATCCGCAAGCCCCACATCTGGGAGTACGCCAGGCTCAACCTCAACAACACTCTGCTCTCCAAAAGGAAGCTTGCGTGGTTTGTGGACCAGGGCTTTGTGGAAGGCTGGTGAGGGCTCCTTTTCACTCTTTGTCTACACCCCTCTAGTGTGTTGGGTCCTCATTCAGAAAACGGGGACCCTTACGCGCTGAATGAGTCCATTTGTCAGTCTCACACTACATGGCAAATGCATTAACTGCTTTAATTTTGTGCCAATCTTCTCCAAACTGTTGTCATACACTTCTAGCCTTCCATTTTAGATTGCATTTGGCTATAAGCTGATAAACTCTGGAGGAACTGCAGTGTCTGCTGTAGTTTCTACCTGCTATTTCTCTGGCTTTATGGGACACTACCCTCCTGACCAGAGTTTGACTGCTGTAATGAATTGCTTCTACAACCCCAACAAAAGGTTTCATTTCAGAAAGCCTAGCTGCCAATCTGATGATGATAATGGTGATGATGTAAAGCACCCTCAAGATTCAGTCCAGGTCTTTACTCCAGGCGGGTCCTAAATTAGTTAATTGAACATGTTAAAGGTCAGGTAGCTAATGTAGGAACCCAATTGGAGCAAAAACCCAGACTAGAATGGATCTTGAGGACCGGAGTTGTGCACCGCTGTATTAAATGATTTATGGTTGTGTCTGGGTGTGTGTAATGTGTCTGGTTATGTCTTAGGGGGTGTTAGTAATGTCTAGGTGTGTCCAGATGGGAGTGTCTGGGTATGTCTTGGGGTGTGTGTGTGTAATATCTTGGTGGGGATGTGGTTGTATTGTCTGGGTGTGTGTAATGTGTCTGTGGTTGTCTCTGGGTATGTATTGAGCTGTGTTTGTGTTGTCTAGGTGTGTCTGTGTGGGGGTATTGGGTATGTCTTAGGGTGTGTTTGTATTGTCTGTGTGTGTGTAATGTGTCTGTGGGTGTGTCTGGGTATGTCTTGGGCTGTGTTTGTGTTGTGTCTAGGTGTGTGTGTGTGGGGGGGTATTGGGTATGTCGGGGTGTGTTTGTATTGTCTGGGTGAGTGTAATGTGTCTGTGGTTGTGTCTGGGTATGTCTTGGGCTGTGTTTGTGTTGTGTCTAGCTGTGTGTTTGGGGGGGTGGTATTGGGTATGTCGGGGTGTGTTTGTATTGTCTGGATGAGTGCAATGTGTCTGTGGTTGTCTCTGGGTATGTCTTGGGCTGTGTTTGTGTTGTGTCTAGCTGTGTGTGGGGGGTGGGGTATTGGGTATGTCGGGGTGTGTTTGTATTGTCTTGATGTGTGTAATGTGTCTGGGTTTCTGTTTTCCTCGCAGGGATGATCCTCGATTCCCCACAGTCAGAGGGGTACTCCGGAGGGGCATGACCGTTGAGGGGCTCAAGCAGTTCATCGCTGCCCAAGTGAGTTACCTGCAGATATATCATTCATAACTATAAAACATTCAATAGTGTGTCACAGACTCCAATTAGCACTAATCTTGGACTACCTTACCCAAGGTAACATTAGGTGGGTAGTCCAAGATTAGTGCTAATTGAGTTCTGTACAAAATACGTCAGTGTGAAAATTGAGAAACCCTTAGTCAAAAGTTTACGTCCAGGTGTACCAGTCCAGGACAGTTAACACACCTGTCTGCTAGGCTACTTTATTAAAGCCCCTTTCACACTGGCACCCCTACCCAGGTCCAGACCTGGGTTCTGGCCACCTGGGTCACAATCCCGCATAGTGTGGAACCAAGTATCTGGGTTGTACCCGGGTCCCAGCGACCCACCTCAGGATGTAGATTGACACGCTTTGACCTGGGTTGAGCGAGACAAAATGCATGACGGCCGTTCATAAGCCGACGAAATAACAAACAGCCACGCCTGCATGAAGGTTTCATTTCCACAAGGAACATTTCTGTTTAGCCATATTTTTGTTGATTGAGACACACCATGACCCAGATTGCAGCATGAAGAAACATTTGCTCTGATCAACATTTGGGCTGACGGTTCAATCCAGGGAAGCTTGATGGAAGAATCTGTAACAAGCTGCTTCTTTCGTTAAAGTGTTACCTAGCAGGCCCCTGTGTCGGACATTAATGTTTAAATATACAGCCAGGGTTCAAGCTTGTGTCTCTCTGTGTTTCAGGGTGGTTCCAGGTCTGTTGTCAACATGGAGTGGGACAAGATCTGGGCGTTCAATAAGAAGGTAGGGGCTGCTGATTCCCACCGCTGGCCCACACACAGGCACCGTGCTCTGACTGGCTGCCCCGTCCCGGCTCCCCTACTTGGGTATACCCAGCCCAGAGGCCCCTTCTTGCACTGGAGACCACCCCCTGTTCAGGGGGCCTAGGGTTTAAAGAGCTTGCACAGACACACCGTGGTACATGTTGAAAAGGCTAAATAGTCAGGATTCTGGGTGATTGCTTATACAGTATGCTCAGTCACTGACGAATATCTTTTGAGACTTATACAAGACTCCCATTTTCTGTCTGCGTTTAATAAGACACATCTGAGCTTGTTACCTGTACACTGTGGCTAATCGGGCTCATTTTAAAACCTGGAATGGGGAGTCAGGGAGCAGGCATTCATGTGTTGCAAAGTTGTTGGCAGTATGCAGATTTTTATTTTAAGGAAGCTTGATATTCAGTGCAAACCATACCGATCAGGGCTGTGCAGATACAACAAGAAAAGCAAAATAGAAAGGAAAATTAACTTCCAAGCAACTTTTAAATTACTCAGTCTTAATTTAATTGCCATTGATTGGCACTCAGTTGTATAGATGAGGGCAAATGAGGGAAAGGCAGCTTTTCAGCATGCATCTTCACAGCCCATAAATAGACAGCAGGACAACCTTGTTTGGTGTGTGTTGTTGCAGCCCTGAACTCAGGTGGTCTCTCCAGAAGCAGCAGGGTTGGTCTCCTCCTGGTCGTGCCAGGGTGGCTGCGAGTGTGCAGGAACTTTGCAAAGCTGGAGCTGTGCACTGGGCTGTGATTGTGTGTGCACTGCAATGGGGAGCTTTCTTGCTGCAAATATACTTCAGGACAGAGCATTGTTATAGGGTTTACATCAACTGAAACAATTTACACAAAGTTGTTCCGGTTTCTGTGTTTTTTTGGGGTTTTTTTTGTGAAAATACTGTCCCAAATTCTCATAATGGCCTGCTGTCTTATAATATTGACTGACAAATCTCTACCTCCTCACCCCCCCACCCCCACCCTCTCCTCTCCTCTCCTCAACACCTACCTGTTTATCTCTTTATCTCTCAACCTCTTTCTGTCCTCTACCTCTCCTCTACCTGTTTTTCTCTTGCCCTCACTCTTCCTTTTTCCCATTTTTTTAACTCTCTTGCTCTTTCTTTCTCTGCTTCTGTCAAGATCCTGTCTTTCAGTTTTTCACTCTGTCTGCTAACCTCTTCCCCTCTCTCACACACTCTGAGATTCAGATATGCAAAATGATGATTTGAGGTTAAATCCTTATAAAGAAAAATCAAAGCTCTGGTTCTGAAGTATACTTTTTCTGAAACTTTTTGGTAACTCTCTTTTAACTTGTTGTTTGACATTAAACCTCATTTCATTTTCTGTTTCCAAGCTGCCAATTAGCTGTAAAAAGGTACTCCCCCCCCCCCCCCCCCCCCCGTCCCCCGTCCCCCGTCCCGCGTCGTCTCGTCTCTGCTTCTCCCTGCTTAGTTGTTCATCCAGGGGTGTAGCCACAGCCAGCCTTTCCCTGCACTACACTGTGTCCAGGGGCTTTGTCTGTCTGAGACCACGCTAGTGTACTGCAGTCTTGCATTAATCATCCACCAGGGGGCAGTGGTCAAACACTTTTATCCAAAGCGATTTACAGACTAGGAGGTGAACTATGCATCAACAGCTGCTGCTGCTGCTGCAGTCACTTACAATAGGACCTTGGTTTTACGTTTCATCTGAGGGACGGAGCACAAGGTGGTTAAGTGACTTGCTCAGGATCACACACAGCGAGTCAGTGGCTGAGCTGGGATTTAAACCGGGGATTACCTGATAACATCCCCTTTTCTTTAATCACTGGACCACCAAGCCTCCCACCTTCATGGTGGGTAGCATTGACTGAATGTAACAGTGAAATTCACATTTGGTAGGCCCTGTTTTTAGCATTGGAGCCCCCTGTTTTTTTTCACTTTTAATCTTGCACCATACATACAGCTGTAAATCAAATCACACTGAGCAGCCTGCTTAAGTAGTTGTAAAGTGTTCCTGTAAAGCAGTGTGGAACAATAACCTTATACGAAACTGTGTATGTGGGGTACAGACAGGCTGGCTGCCCCCCATTCCTAAGCTCTTCCTGCTTCATGTGCTGCTCCCAGCCCCCTGGAGTTTAGTGCTTGCGGTTTGCGTGGGCAGGGAGGGGGGACTGGGAATGCTTCCTCATGCAATTCACTGTCTGCAAAAAACACATCAGTGACTGCAAGAGGGAGCTGTTACATGAAGAATAAGTAGCATCAAATATTGTTTAAGTTGCTTCTGTTAATTACAAAGTTTCATCACTAAAACCATATTTATACAGCTGGTTTCATAAACACTGGCTTAGCAGTCTGTGAAACCAGTCAGGGTTTTTTATTTTCTTATTTCCTTTTTGGTGATGTTTGCAATCGTTCTGAGTGGGGTATTTTTTGTAATTTTTTTTAAATGATTATAATCTGTGAAGGTGCTTTGACAATGAGTTTCAGGAAGTGCTTGTCAGTTCTAGATACCTACCATAGACCTATGTAATGTGTTCTTGATCAGCCACTGTTTTTATATTCGTATGCACCAGCACGCCATCTAGTGCACAGAAAAACTAAATGAAATTTGCTCCAAAGTGACAGATGACAGGATGACACTGGCTTCTATAAAGACACATTGACTGATCTGGCCTGTATTACATGTGTCTATGGCAGAGAACTAGAACTCTAGAACTAAGAGCAGCTCCTTCAGACCTGTTCAAAATAGCTTTAAAAACAACAGTAATGTTTGAGCCGTTGCAATAAGAAGCACTCGGTAAGATCTCAAACATCAATGACCACTGGAACAAACTTTTTTTTTTTAAGCAAGTTCATCTTTAAAATTGCCGTCAATGAAACTGAATCTTTTAAAGGCGTGAAACGAATGGAAAACTTTGCTTCTCACATGCTCGCTTCTGTTAAAATTGCACATCAAATACATTTCAAAATATCTGTCAGGAAACCCAGCCTGCCTAAAGTGTAACAGTAGGTATACACGTCTGTTTGTATGTTTGTGTATACTGCATACAATTTATGCATTGTGTCTTGTACATAATGTGTGTATTATATATGTCTGTCTATGTCTTGTCTAGCTGCTTTTAATGTTTTCAAAAGGCAGAGAAACGACTTCTATCTGTTGCTGCATTGGAGATCTGCTCTTTTATAACAGGGCTTGAATTTTTTGTGCGATTTGTGACCTGATGGAACCCCACTGAACAGCATTGTTGAATGCAAGCTGAAGGAAGTGCAGTCATTGGCAGTAGAGAGACCTGTGATGACCACTGGAATGCTGTGTTCACGTGACAGCTGAGGTCTCCTGATCAGCAGGAATCTGTTATCCAGTGTGTCTTTTTAAATGTTCCTACATGTAGTGCTGGGAAGAACATGCATTTGTCATGTCGGAATATTCTTTCGGAATTCAAAACGTTATTAAAATATTTGTTTCTTTTTTAACTGGCTGAATGTCGTGATCAAATATAAATGGTTACCCCTGTCAAATTACCTTCTTAACAAAGGGTAGATAAACTCTCTTTGGCACAGTAGGATGTGTGTTAATTATTTTAGACCTCATTGATGCATTGGTCTCTGTTGCTTGATATCTTTTTTGATTGAAGCCAATGTGAACATGAGCATGTTTGCCTATCTCTGAATACACAAGCAGTGTTTGTCGATTGTGTGTTCCAGCACTACCAACAGACTGTCCAGCTAGTGTATATACAGCACAGTTTACATCTTCATATTGCCCATGAGAGAGGCTTTGGTCAGACTGGCATTGCTTACCATTAGGGATGTTAACATCTGTTTAATTTTACTAAACGTTTAAGCTTTAGGAATAAACACATTTGAACTTGGTGGGAATTCAGTTGGATGAGACTATATGTGAATGGTGTATTTAAATATGGAAAAGAGTATTGAATGAACATTGAATAAAACACTTGAAAAAGGGTTAAGTTCTAAGCTGTTACCATCCCTAGTTGTATTCTGACTATTAACTTGCAAAAGGTGAGCCCTGAAGTTCAAGCCCTGCTAGTTTTGAGGTTTTCTGCAGTGTGTGATGCATGTGCTGACTGTGGCATTACTGTCCCCAGGTGATCGACCCGGTGGCACCCAGATACACGGCTCTGCTGAAAGATGAGGTCGTCCCGGTCAACATCCCCGCAGCCAGCGAGGAGTGCAAAGAGGTGGCCAAGCACCCCAAGGTACCCATCTCCCTCCATCCCTCTCTCAAATAACCATTAGTGACTGCATTGCAGTAATGATGAGGCATAGCTAATTAATTTAGTAAGGTCAGCAAATGATGCTATAATCACACTTTGTGCAGTTATACCCGTTTCACATTTTAATTGATTAAACTACATTTCATTTCATAATGCATTCCCTTAAAATGGGATATTTTACTTAAATGAAGTGCATTTATTACATGACTTAGCAAGCGGGAAAAAAAATCCAGTCAAATGTCTCCAATGTGTTTGACTCTTTCTGCTTTTTAGTAATTCTTAAATATACTGATGAAAGCGAATTTCAGGTCTTTTTATTTTATTTTATTTTTAAAGAGGCTGCTTCCCAGTATTATGTTTTAGTTGCTTCTGATAAGTTTCATCGGTACTACATATTCATGCAGCTGGTTTCACTGACCCTGGTTTAGCATGAGTGTATTTTTACTGTTCGTGGTTTGATCTCTTGACTCCATTGTGGAGAGATGTTGATGTGGTTGACTGCACATGTGAAAATCAGAGCGAAGGACCTCATTTGATCAGTTTCTTACTAAAAATGCAGACCAAGGCAGCAAGCAAGGCCAGTTATCTGAAATCTAGCATAGTATAAAGGAGAGAAACAGAGGCAGGAGATTGAAAAGGAATAGGCTCTGCGTGGTGGAGCACAATAATTATTGTGTTGTGTTGCAGAACGCAGAGGTAGGGGTGAAGACGGTGTGGTACGGGCCTCGTGTCCTGGTGGAGGGGGGCGATGCAGAGACCTTCAAAGAGGGAGAGACCGTTACCTTCATCAACTGGGGCAACATTGTCATCACAAAGATACACAGGTATAGACTAGAGCACTCAACACTAACATCACCAAGAGACACAGGTATGGACTAGAGCACTCAACACTGACATCACCAAGAGACACAGCTATGGACTAGAGCACTCAACACTGACATCACCAAGAGACACAGGTATAGACTAGAGCACTCAACACTGACATCACCAAGAGACACAGGTATGGACTAGAGCACTCAACACTGACATCACCAAGAGACACAGCTATGGACTAGAGCACTCAACACTAACATCACCAAGAGACACAGGTATGGACAAGAGCACTCAACACTGACATCACCAAGAGACACAGGTATGGACTAGAGCACTCAACACTGACATCACCAAGAGACACAGGTATGGACTAGAGCACTCAACACTGACATCACCAAGAGACACAGGTATGGACTAGAGCACTCAACACTGACATCACCAAGAGACACAGGTATGGACTAGAGCACTCAACACTGACATCACCAAGAGACACAGGTATGGACTAGAGCATCAACACTGACATCACCAAGAGACACAGGTATGGACTAGAGCACTCAACACTGACATCACCAAGAGACACAGGTATGGACTAGAGCACTCAACACTGACATCACCAAGAGACACAGGTATGGACTAGAGCACTCACACTGACATCACCAAGAGACACAGGTATGGCCTAGAGCACTCAACACTGACATCACCAAGAGACACAGCTATGGACTAGAGCACTCAACACTGACGTCACCAAGAGACACAGGTATGGACTAGAGCACTCAACACTGACATCACCAAGAGACACAGGTATGGACTAGAGCACTCAACACTGACATCACCAAGAGACACAGGTATGGACTAGAGAATCAACACTGACATCACCAAGAGACACAGGTATGGACTAGAGCACTCAACACTGACATCACCAAGAGACACAGGTATGGACTAGAGCACTCAACACTGACATCACCAAGAGACACAGGTATGGACTAGAGCACTCACACTGACATCACCAAGAGACACAGCTATGGCCTAGAGCATCAACACTGACATCACCAAGAGACACAGGTATGGCCTAGAGCATCAACACTGACATCACCAAGAGACACAGGTATGGACTAGAGCACTCAACACTGACATCACCAAGAGACACAGGTATGGCCTAGAGCACTCAACACTGACATCACCAAGAGACACAGCTATGGGTGAAAGCTTTCCATCTATAGACGGAATTCCATCAAAATGGCGGGAGGCGAGAGATATCTTATCGTGGAAAACTGTGAAATGTTTTCACATGTACTTGATTTTTGTGACCTTTTTTAGATGTTTTTTTTCTTCCTCCCGTTGAACTTTAACTTGATTGAGACCAGAGGCGCCTAACCCATAGGGCACAAACTATATATTTTGCCCCTCTACTTTTTTCACTCAGTGTATACACACTATTATTCTATGTTTTGTTATGGTTTTGCCTTTAAACAGTTTAAAATAAAAAAGGAAAGCTATTCAGAAGATGCCAGAAGTCCGACCATTCATCAAGAAAAATTATTATACAGTATAAAAAAACCCCAAAAAACACTGAAACGCACCCTACAGCTAATGTTAGCAGCGGTGTGACTGCAACAGAAGATGCTGGACAGTTTGTGGAGGCTACAAAAAAAATAATTAATTTAATTAAATATAGGCTATGTAGTTAGTTTAGTTTGTTTTTATTCTCTATTAATTAAATTATATGCATTATTTTTTTTAAATAAAGAAGTTAGTGGGTTCATGTTGCTGCGGGGCCATGAACAGCCTCTAAATAAGATGTTGTTACTGTTGTTAACCACTAGCAATAATCTGAAGCAGTGGTATTTCAAAATAACAGAAGCCTGTTTTTACTTTAGTGAAGTAGGCTGGAATGTGTGTGTTTTTTTTCACTTAAAAACCTGTTGTTTATTAAAACACATTTTCAGCTTTCATATTGAAGCATGTTGTTTAAGCTTCTTGCATCATTTAAGATGTTTTTCAAGTTACGTAAGCTTATTTGTGTATGTCACAGTCATTCTTTCGCAGTCAGTGTCATCTTTTAAAGACACGTACCTAAAATCATTAGGTAATTAAAACATTTTGCTTATATTATTCTCCCCGTCGTTCTGTGCACTGTCAGTACTTGTTAAAGATATAAATAAATAATGTACCCGATCCGAAGCAAGTGCAAACATCACCAAGAGACACAGGTACTGACATCACCAAGAAACACAGGTACTGCATAGACTGAAGCACATAGCACTAACATCACCAAGAGAAACAGGTACTGACATCACCAAGAAACACAGGTACTGCATAGACTGAAGCACATAGCACTAACATCACCAAGAGACACAGGTACTGACATCACCAAGAAACACAGGTACTGCATAGACTGAAGCACATAGCACTAACATCACCAAGAGAAACAGGTACTGACATCACCAAGAAACACAGGTACTGCATAGACTGAAGCACATAGCACTAACATCACCAAGAGACACAGGTACTGACATCACCAAGAAACACAGGTACTGCATAGACTGAAGCACATAGCACTAACATCTCCAAGAGACACAGGTACTGACATCACCAAGAAACACAGGTACTGCATAGACTGAAGCACATAGCACTAACATCACCGAGAGAAACAGGTACTGACATCACCAAGAAACACAGGTACTGCATAGACTGAAGCACATAGCACTAACATCACCAAGAGAAACAGGTACTGACATCACCAAGAAACACAGGTACTGCATAGACTGAAGCACATAGCACTAACATCACCGAGAGAAACAGGTACTGACATCACCAAGAAACACAGGTACTGCATAGACTGAAGCACATAGCACTAACATCACCGAGAGAAACAGGTACTGACATCACCAAGAAACACAGGTACTGCATAGACTGAAGCACATAGCACTAACATCTCCAAGAGACACAGGTACTGACATCACCAAGAAACACAGGTACTGCATAGGCTGAAGCACATAGCACTAACATCTCCAAGAGACACAGGTACTGACATCACCAAGAAACACAGTTACTGCATAGACTGAAGCACATAGCACTAACATCACCAAGAGAAACAGGTACTGACATCACCAAGAAACACAGGTACTGCATAGACTGAAGCACATAGCACTGACATCCCCAAGAGACACAGGTACTGACATCACCAAGAAACACAGTTACTGCATAGACTGAAGCACATAGCACTGACATCCCCAAGAGACACAGGTACTGACATCACCAAGAAACACAGGTACTAGACACTGCACGCTGCACTGACACTCTGCCCTTGGTCTGGCCCTTTAATCTAATTTATGTGAACGCTGCACTATATTGTCTGCTTTTAAAAAATAAATAAAAAATGTCTAAGTTGAGATGGGCAGCTGGCCAAGGAGCCTCCCTCCCTGATTATCTCCCTGTGTCTGTGTGTGTGTGTGCGCAGAGATGCGAGTGGGCACATTGTGTCCCTGGACGGTCAGCTGAATCTCGAGAACCGCGACTACAAGAAGACCACCAAGATCACCTGGTTAACAGAGACCCCCCGAGCCCCGCTGGTGCCCACCGTGTGTGTCATCTATGATCACCTCATCACCAAACCTGTGCTGGGCAAAGAGGACAACTTCAAAGACTACATCAATAAGAACAGCAAGGTGGGGGACTGGGGAGAAGGGACAGTGAGAGAAGGGACTGGAGAGAGTTAGGGAGAGGTGTGGGGCAAGGAGTAAACTTCAAAGACTACATCAACAAGAACAGTGTTGTGAAAGCCAGACAGTGGGGAAGGGAAGAGAACGGGATATCTGTCTGACAGCTAGTGGGTGTGTGTCTGATTGGTTGATTGCAGATAGAGGAGAGGATGCTGGGAGACCCATGCCTGAAGGATCTGAAGAAAGGTGATGTCATCCAACTGCAGAGGAGGGGCTTCTATGTCTGCGACCAGCCCTACGAGCCAATCAGGTATGAGCGCTTGTGAGGCCAGCAACACTGGCCTAAACTGATTGGGTTGAAAGAATAAAGTTGCTGTCATTTAATACTAATAATGTAAATTCTTTCCAGCCCGTCCTGGAAAAGTATATAGAAACATTTGCGATGTATTTTTCTTCTTGGTAATCGGTTTTAATGGATGAAAGCAAATCTAATTAATGTGAACAATATACAGTGTCTGCTGTACAAGTTTCTTTTAAGACACAAAGGTCCATATTTTCAGTGTTATCTAGAGTCTTCCAATAACTCCTATTTTTGGAAAAGAAAGATAATGTAAATGATACAAAATGAAAAGCAATCTTTCAGTGCTAAAGAGAACTTGGATTATATTTTGTTGTTGGGTTCTAATTTTGTCAAATTAACAAATGTTGCCTCTTTCAAAAAATTAAATTAATTAAAGACTGGAGTAAATGCTTTTAAAATGTGACCCACAGGCTTGAACCAGAATTCAGCCTTTCCTTCTTTTTTTTTTTTTTTTTTAAATGTAGTTGTCGCCAATGGTTTTTACCCTGGTATTCTCCCCAATTTGGAATGCCCAGTTATTATTTTTATCCCAGTTCACCGCTGTAACCCCCCGACGACTCGGAAAACGGAGGCTGAAACACGCATCCTCCAAAACATGTTCCTGTTAATCCATCGTTTTTCGCACTGCGGATCCACAGCAAAGCCACCAGACCTATAGTGCCGGAGGACAAGACAGATCTGAATGGCTCCACTGCAGACCCGCAGGCACCCTATCAGCCACAGGGGTTGCTGGTGTGTGGTGAACAGCGGATTGTCCTGCCGACCTAATCCCTCCCTACCAGGCGGCGCTCGAGCAATTGTGCGCCGCCCCTTAGGAACCCCCGGTTACGGTCGGCAAGGATTCGAACCTGCGATCTCCAGGCTATAGGGCGCATCCTGCACTCCACGCGGAGCGCCTTTACTAGATGCGCCACTCGGGAGCCCTATTCAGCCTTTCCTTGAAAAGCATTCCCTGTATTGCGAGTTGTGTAAGGGGTTATTGTGGGATTAGCAGAAGTAATTATGTAGGTTTTATAGACCTTTTAAGAGTTTTTGTGTTTTCTACTTTCCCAAAAAACTGAAGTGTCATCTTAAATCATATTGGGTTGTCAAACGAGACATGCCATTCTACATATGAGGTTCATTACTATTGGAATTGCTTTCAGCTCTTAATTAAATAATTTAAGTTTTCATGAGTGTTTCTTCTGAGCTTACAATGATCACACAGTGTAAGAGTTGAGATTTCTCAAAATGTCATTATACATCTTCGAAGCTAGTCACTGTTTGAACTGGGAGTTTCATGACCACGCTCTTACTAGTGTCTCTTCCTCCTCCTCCTCCTCCTCCTCCCTCAGCCCATACAGCTGCAGGGAGTCCCCGTGCGTGCTGCTCTTCATCCCGGACGGACACACCAAGGAGATGCCCACCGCCGGCTCCAAGGAGAAGAGCAAAGCTGAAGCCAGCAAGAAAGGGGTGAGCAGAGAGCCCCGCCCACTTCCTGTACAAAAAGACCACACTAGGGATGGGATTTATTTGAATAATTGATTAGAACATTTGTTAAGCATTTAAAAAATTACTAATTGGATCATCTATCTTGTATTGCAACAAATATGAATCGTCTGAACAGACCCATTAACCACGCTAAACCTGCTGCTGCAGCCAGGCGTATTGCTATAAATAAATCCCCATTTATTTCTAGGGCTTTAAATTACTCAAGCTCCTGACATAAAATAAATGCGTTCTTAGAAATGCAGGGTGATACCAATATTGTAGTTATGGGTAACAGAGGTGACTGTAGTGCACCACTGCACATATTAAAACTATATGCAAGTGTTTAATTTCATTAATGCAAGAAACTACTGAGGTTTATTTTTATTTTTATAAAAGAGGTCATACAATGCGTTATTGTCGGCGGTCATGGTTAAGGCTGGGATTAAGTCATGGTGGTCATGGGTGTCACGGATTCTCAACCAAAAAAAAACAAAACAAAAAACGCTTTTTTCACGTTGGCGCTAATGATGTTGAACTAGCTTGGTTGCTTTACTTTGTAATGTAGCTGTTCACACTACTCAATACTTTGTAATGTAGCCGTTCACACTACTCAATACTTTGTAATGTAGCTGTTCACACTACTCAATACTTTGTAATGTAGCTGTTCACTCTACTCAATACTTTGTAATGTAGCTGTTCACACTACTCAATACTTTGTAATGTAGCTGTTCACACTACTCAATACTTTGTAATGTAGCTGTTCACACTACTCAATACTTTGTAATGTAGCTGTTCACACTACTCAATACTTTGTAATGTAGCTGTTCACACTACTCAATACTTTGTAATGTAGCTGTTCACACTACTCAATACTTTGTAATGTAGCTGTTCACACTACTCAATACTTTGTAATGTAGCTGTTCACACTACTCAATACTTTGTAATGTAGCTGTTCACACTACTCAATACTTTGTAATGTAGCCGTTCACACTACTCAATACTTTGTAATGTAGCTGTTCACACTACTCAATACTTTGTAATGTAGCTGTTCACACTACTCAATACTTTGTAATGTAGCTGTTCACACTACTCAATACTTTGTAATGTAGCTGTTCACACTACTCAATACTTTGTAAAGTAGCCGTTCACACTACTCAATACTTTGTAATGTAGCTGTTCACACTACTCAATACTTTGTAAAGTAGCCGTTCACACTACTCAATACTTTGTAATGTAGCTGTTCACTCTACTCAATACTTTGCCACATTGCAAACATTTTAAAAATGAGCAAAACAGCAAAAATAAGCGCACAGTTACGAGCTGCACAATACCCCAGAAATGTATTTCATGAAAGCAGAGGTTTGTTGTTTTGTTCAGCATTCAACATACTGGTAGATTACAGTCGTACAGCCAGCTGTGATAAACATTTGCCTGTCGGGTCTTTGACCCAGGTCAAGCGAAGTATCTTCGCATAGCTGAGAAAGTGTATGAGGCCATCCCACTGTTTGAAGACAGCTGTGTAGCACTGCGTGAATACCGTGTACAAATGCGACAACGTTTACCAGTTCTGGAAAAACATGGAAAAGAGATTCCCAACTCTTGCTGTAATTGCTGTCAGGTGCTTGACAGTACCAGTACATAGTGTTGACGCAGAAAGATAATTTTCTGTATGTAAAATGTACTTCGGAATGACCAGTGCTCCACAAAAGCATCAAACCTCTCAATGTACAACATATTATTATTATTATTATTATTATTATTATTATTATTTATTTTCTTAGCAGATGCCCTTATCCAGGGCGACTTACAATTGTTACAAGATATCACATTATTTTTACATATAATTACCCATGTTGTATCAAAATAATATCTAAACAAACCAAAATGTTAAATAACTGCAAACAGGAGACTAGTGCAGGAGATGCACACAAAGAGACTCTTTTTGAACTTCAAACGTTATTTTTTAAAGGTATGTAAAACCTACCATTTTTGTTTTCTGTCTTGTAAAAAAAACGCAGCAAATGTTATGTAAAACTAATATTTTTGTTTAGTATACGCTGTGAAGCTTATTGATTTACAGGATTAAAACTTGAACCTGATGTTGTGAAAACCATAATAAATAATAATAAAAAGTGATTAATTTTTCCTTTTTTCCTACTTGTGTAGATAGACTAATTTGATTTGTATGTAGGTATATTGTATTAAAAAAAAAAACAGAAAAAACCATAATAGAAATGTTCATCCCTGTGACATGACTCACCATTTCAGCCTTCCTTCGTGATTTTAAACACATTTACCGTGACTGCTCCGTGATCTTTAGTACAAATTTGTACAAAATCCTAGCCTTAGTCATGATATAATTATTTATACTTGAACCGTTGTGAATAGTATTAATGAGCAAGCCAATACCAGACAGAACATGAACAAGATTGCAGCCAATAAACAAAACAATTCCAGTCTGATTTTGAAAAAATGAAATTAAAAAAATGGTTAGGTTTGGGGACATTTTACCAAAGTAGACACTAAAACAGTAAAATCCACACTTTGCAATAAAAGACTGATCTACATGAACACCATAGGGACAATAATAACCACCTACGACACAAGCATGCATCCACCTACCTGCAGAGCCTCGAGCTGTGTTGACTGAGAGCATCCCTTGCACAAGCAGAACACGTACCGTTACAAAGTGCATGCCACAAAGGAGAGAATAATGAACCTAATGGTTGAAGTGATTGCCAAAGATATTGACTATAAGCACTGCTGAAGGACGGTTAAATAAAAGGAATGGTAGTTTTAACTTGTCTTTTTAGTTCATAGCATTTAATGATGTAACGTCAGCTCTGTACTGCATTATTTATGAGGGTTTGTGTAATAGAACGTGTACCAGGACTGGGAGGTATGTACCGGATTTAAAATTATATGTTGCTAAACGTAAAACATTTATTTATATTTTATAGTTGTCCAGTGAAGACTTCATTTATTGATTCATTATAATGACATTGCCTGTAATTGCTGTTTGGAAATTCTGCATTAATTGGGCTTTATGCACACTGTACTTGGATTACACTTCCTGTTAATAAGAGCTACCTAATGAAGCATTGTCAGATAGTACAGCGATTTATTATTATTTTTTTTTACATATTACTAAAATGTTGGTATTATGTACAGTAAGCTTTATTTTTAGCCAGTGGCACGTTGCTGTATTTCGTAATGGTATAGTAGTGTAATCATTAAATCATTTAGTAAATTTGTTGTATTTGATTATTAAAATATATGGAAATGCCCAACCCTAGACCACACGAGTGGCTATTTGTGTTTTTAGACGCATGCCCTGGTTTAACTCAAGGTGGCTTTTTTATTTAATTTTTACATTCCCTTCCCTTAAAAAAAAAAAAAAAAAAAATAATAATAATAATAATAATAATAATAATAATAATAATAAAAAAGAAAATAAGAAAAAATAATGTAATTGTATATAAAAAATAATGTGATATCTTGTAACAATTGTAAGTCGTCCTGGATAAGGACGTCAGCTAAGAAATAAATAATAATAATAATGTTTTATTCTGTTGCCCCCAATATTAATTATTTTCTCTATCTGTCTTGCTTTGAGCTTGTATGGAGAATCCTAAGTGAACAGCCTTTCTATTCCATTCAGATTCACTCTGACCACCTGGAGCTCAAAAGCAAAAACTCTCACTCACACACTCACTGACTCACTCACTCACTGTGGATAACCACTTTGACATCTTGTTTACAAGTGGCAGTGACACAAGCACACATTACTATGAAGTCATACATTGCATCCAATATGAAATGCAGGAAATACAAATTAATAATCACCTAATTGTTTAGTCTCAGAGCTAAAGTGTAAGTGTTTGTTGGTGTGCAGGTGAAGGTACAGGCACAGTCTCCGAGCAACCCAGCCCCGTCCACACTGCCCCAAGCTGGTCAAGAGGACTCTGCAGCTCTGCTCAACCAAGTCACAGCGCAGGGGGAGGCAGTCCGAGATCTCAAGGCCAAGAAAGCCCCCAAAGAGGAGATCGACGCTGCCGTCAAGCAGCTTCTGGCTCTCAAGATGGAGTTCAAAATGAAGACTGGACTGGACTTCAAACCAGGCATGGCCCCTCCCAGCCCTGCCCTCACACAGACAGCCCCCGCTCCCACACAGACAGTCGCTGCCCCCAGCCCTGCCTCTTCCTGCCCCTACGAAATAGTGACTCAGCAGGGAGAGCTGGTCAGGAAGCTCAAGGCAGAGAAGTCACCCAAGGTAACTGCTGCTAATTTGTGTAGTGTTTAGGTTGTAAATATAATCTCTAATGGAATAGGAGATTGAGATAAAGTGAAAAATGAGT
The DNA here is from genome assembly GCF_902713425.1 of Acipenser ruthenus. Lineage (NCBI taxonomy): Eukaryota > Metazoa > Chordata > Actinopteri > Acipenseriformes > Acipenseridae > Acipenser > Acipenser ruthenus. Next base: position 76,739,302 of record NC_081193.1, on the reverse strand, counting down.
TGCAGGAATTTTAAAACTTGAGTTTCCAGACCATAGTTCTTTTCAGCAATGTTAGTTTATTATTGAACAGAGAACATTAGTTCAGATATTGTAGATCCCACCAATGTTTCCGGCAGATGGCTACCCTGTCACAAACATTAATCCCCTGTATCTTTCTGAATAAGGGATTTGGGGGAGCTCCCTAATAAAAGCTGAATCTCCAAAAAATAATTGTGTGAATATAGTAATTGTTACAGCTGTGTATAATGGTATTTAAAACAGGATTCTTTCATCCGACTTTTTACATATCCACCCTTACTCTGGTCCCACCACAGTCGGATATGCAACGGATTACTGTACTTCCTTTCTACTTAGTCTTTACTAATGCGTCTTGTGTAGGGTGTATATAAGAGATGACACTGCGAAGCGAAGCTCGAACTGTGCAGAATGAGTTCTGTTATCGTAAGACATCACAAAAACAAAGATTGTTCTCAGAACTACAATTAAACAAATAAAGTGGTGTTTATTTCCCAGATTGAGATGTTTGCTGTAGGAAAGGGATGACATATCATTGTAACTGTAATTTTGATTTATCATATGTTATTTATAAAATTCAGTAAAATTAACAACATTCACCCGACAACATATTTTTTAAGTACATTGGCAAGCTGTGGTGTTTCTCTTAGATAATTCACTACGGGGGGGGGGGGGGGGGGGTCAGCGGGAAATAGGGAAGTAAGTTCACCTGACCTACCGAATCAAAGTACAGTGCGTTTAAAAAAAGTAAGAAGGAGAATCTGCTTTACATGCCTGTTCTTACTACTTCCTGTATAAACATCCAGGCCAGGCTGCTTTGCTTCTGGCACAGTCTAATACAGTAGACAGTCAATATGAAAGGCAGCCATTTTTTAAATTGTACTGCATTACAAGTTCTGGATTGGATCGCTGTATTGTGAAAGACACAAGGAGCGATTGAGCATAAACTAGGTGAGAAGTGGAGGCTGTGTGGTCCAGTGGTTAAAGAAAAGGGCTTGTAACCAGGAGGTCCCCGGTTCAAATCCCACCTCTGCCACTGACTCATTGTGTGACCCTGAGCAAGTCACTTAACCTCCTTGTGCTCCGTCTTTCAGGTGAGACGTAGTTGTAAGTGACTCTGCAGCTGGTGCAGAGTTCACACACCCTAGTCTCTGTAAGTCGCCTTGGATAAAGGCGTCTGCTACATAAACAAATAATAATAATAATAATAAGTGCATGCCACGTTAAAGGGGATAGTGTGTGAAAGCTAAACTGCTCTCACCTCTTCTCCAGGACCAGATTGACACTGCCGTCAAGCAGCTGCTGGCTCTCAAGGTGGAGTTCAAACAGAAGACTGGGCTGGACTACAAACCAGGCATGGCCCCTCCCTCCTCAAGCACCGCCTCCTCCAACCCCGCATCTTCCTGCCCCTACGAGACAGTGGCTCAGCAGGGAGAGCTTGTCAGGAAGCTCAAGGCAGAGAAAGCACCCAAGGTAACTCGCTGATACAGTGTACTGGATTACTACTCCCATAATACAATGGGGTGCCACAGTCATGAGGTCAGTCACCAATTTATCTTGGGGATCATTGCAAACTGGTTTTAAACAAGCTTGTCTTCACATCGGGAAGGTGTATCTTCAATCTGGATTTGGTATCCACTAATAAAAAATAAATGAAAATACTAATTGTGACAGGGTAGCAGGGGCAGTGATGTCAGGCCAGCAACAGATACCACGCGCACAGGTACTCACGAACACAAAATAACCCCCACCTAAACAAATACTGTGCTGAGGCTTCCAGCACTCATAGCAATTGTTTTGTTTTTCCTTTTGCTTTCCTTCTCTCCCTTCTCACTCTTGTTCCTCCTCTCAAAAACCCCACCTGGAACAACACAAACTGCAGGCTTTTATACATGTGGCCATCTCTGGATCAACACTCAATGAATCAGTGCGGAGATGGTCACATTCTGCACAAGTTTTTGTATGATGGGGCTTTTAACCCCATCGATGCTGCCACACAATAACAAAACCAACACTTTGTATTTTAAACACAAAATACATTTTTTTAAAATAATAATCCACCTATACATTTAAATAAACATAAACAATACATTTTACAGCAGGGCTTCGCCCTGCCCCCTCAGGGCTTCCTTCTCCCTGCCACACTAATATCAGTTTTTATGTACATCTAGGAAGGAGAAACAATACCAAAGAGGTCTCTTTCCTCTCCTGTAACTAAACATGAACCATATCTCGCTCTCAAAGATTGTATACCGCTGCTTAAATACTGTTTGTGATGAGTGGTTGTAAAATTTTAGACAAGTATAAGATTTAAGTTTAAGATTAAACATTTATTCCCTTAAATGTAGTTTTACAGTCTTAGGGCTAAATTCTCAAACCTATTTCCATACATTTCATTAGCGCAATTTTTCAGAAAGGAGAAACACACCTCAAAACATCTCCAAACCCGAAAGAACAACTCAGACTTAATTTAGAGACTTTTAAGTACCCTTAAATTGTCTATTAGTTTTAGGAATTGCAATGTTGTTTTTGTTTTCATTCAGAAAAATTGCACTCATAGTAATGTGGAGTAATGCTTGAGTATCTATAGTCCTTAATCCCATTTGTCCCAATGTGTTATTCTCCCTTGAAAGACTGACACCCTCCTTCCCTTCACCTCTCCAGGACCAGATTGACGCTGCCGTCAAGCAGCTGCTGGCTCTCAAGGTGGAGTTCAAACAGAAGACTGGGCTGGACTACAAACCAGGCATGGCCCCTCCCAGCCCCGCTCCCACACAGACAGCCCCCACCTCCTCCAGCCCCGCCTCCTCCAGCCCTGCCTCTTCCTGCCCCTACGAGACAGTAGCTCAGCAGGGAGAGCTGGTCAGGAAGCTCAAGGCAGAGAAAGCACCCAAGGTAAGTGTACTGGATTACTACTCCCATAATAACAATGGGGTGCCACAGTCATGAGGTCAGAGTCACCTATTTACCTTGGGGATCATTGCAAACTGGTTTTAAACAAGCTTGTCTTCATGTCGGGAAGGTGTATCTTCAATCTGGATTTGGTATTCACTAATAAAAAATGCATTAAAATAGTACTATTAAGACGTCTGTATTTATGCATGTCTAGGAAAGATGAACAATACCAAAGACAAGACTCTTTCCTCTCCTATACTAAACATTAACCATATCTCGCTCTCATGCATGGGCCAGTGGTTATTCAGTTATACACGTTTCCCAATTTTCCACATGCCCCCCCCCCCCCCCCCCCATATCAAATTAGCGTGGATACTTGGTCTAACTACCAGGGGTGAAAGGACAGCCTCTGGAATTCCTTACCACCTTTGGTAAGACGAGCTGAGTCTGTCCCTATTTTTAAATCTTGTTTAAAGAAAGTGTCCCTCTTTGAAAAGGCATTTCTTAATACATTGCCATAAGGTTGTGAATTGATTTAAATAGCTGACTAACAACTACAATGTTTCTTGATCATTTTAAACTATTAGTTTTAAATTTTACTTTGCTCTACAAAAACTTGTGAAGAATTTGTCTTAAAAGGCGCTATATCAGTGTAATATTGTTGTACCTGAAACTAGAGGTGTGTGGAAGTATCTGTCTGTATGTCACATCTTGTATTTACGCCTGTGGTGCAGGATGTAGGTTACTGACATATTTGTTCTTAAAGGCGTCATTTTACAGAATCCACCTAATCTGAATTCAGGTACTGTGCGATGTCCTGTGTTGCCCAAGCAACTGTGATACTTGTTGATTTTCAGTAAGATATTTCAGGATGCGTTGTCAATTAGACAAACATTTTGGCTTGTGCATTTGCCATGGTTAACTCTGTTTCAGGAGGATAGAAGTATTCTGTACAGTATCTGGAAGATTGAATACTGCTACTTGAATACTGTGTGTGAAGAGTGAATGTAAAATGTGATATAAGTATAAGATTTAAACGTTTGTGCAAGAAGTTTAAACATGTACTCCCTTAAATGTAGATGTACGGTCTTAGGGCTGAATTCTCAAAGCTATTTCCATACATTCCATGAGTGCAATTTTTCAGAAAGGAGAAACACAACCCAAAAGGTCACCAAACCAGAAAAAACAACCCAGACTTTTAATTGAGTGACTTTTGAGTTGTTGCTAATTAGTGTGTTATCATTCTCCCTTGAAAGACTGACACCCTCCTTCCCTTCACCTCTCCAGGACCAGATTGATGCTGCTGTCAAGCAGCTGCTGGCTCTCAAGGTGGAGTTCAAACAGAAGACTGGGCTGGACTACAAACCAGGCATGGCCCCTCCCAGCCCCGCCCCCCCACAGACAGCCCCTGCCCCCAGCCCCGCCCCCTCCAGCCCCGCCTCCTCCAGCTCTGCCTCTTCCTGCCCCTACGAGACAGTGGCTCAGCAGGGAGAGCTGGTCAGGAAGCTCAAGGCAGAGAAAGCACCCAAGGTAACTCGCTGATACTGTGTACTGGATTACTACTCCCATAATACAATGGGGTGCCACAGTCATGAGGTCAGAGTCACCTATTTATCTTGGGGATCATTGCAAACTGGTTTTAAACAAGCTTGTCTTCATGTCGGGAAGGTGTATCTTCAATCTGGATTTGGTATTCACTAATAAAAAATGCATTAAAATAGTACTATTAAGACGTCTGTATTTATGTATGTCTAGGAAAGATGAACAATACCAAAGACAAGACTCTTTCCTCTCCTACACTAAACATTAACCATATCTCGCTCTCATGCATGGGCCAGTGGTTATTCAGTTATACACATTTCCCAATTTTCCACATGCCCCCCCCCCCCCATATCAAATTAGCGTGGATACTTGGTCTAACTACCAGGGGTGAAAGGACAGCCTCTGGAATTCCTTACCACCTTTGGTAAGACGAACTGAGTCTGTCCCTATTTTTATTTCTTGCTTAAAGAAAGTGTCCCTCTTTGAAAAGGCATTTCTTGGTACATTGCCATAAGGTTGTGAATTGATTTAAATAGCTGACTAACAACTACAATGTTTCTTGATCATTTTAAACTATTAGTTTTAAATTTTATTTTGCTTTACAAAAACTTGTGAGGACTTTGTCTTAAAAGGCGCTATATCAGTGTAATATTGTTGTACCTGAAACTAGAGGTGTGTGGAAGTATCTGTCTGTATGTCACATCTTGTATTTACGCCTGTGGTGCAGGATGTAGGTTACTGACATATTTGTTCTTAAAGGCGTCATTTTACAGAATCCACCTAATCTGAATTCAGGTACTGTGCGATGTCCTGTGTTGCCCAAGCAACTGTGATACTTGTTGATTTTCAGTAAGATATTTCAGGATGCGTTGTCAATTAGACAAACATTTTGGCTTGTGCATTTGCCATGGTTAACTCTGTTTCAGGAGGATAGAAGTATTCTGTACAGTATCTGGAAGATTGAATACTGCTACTTGAATACTGTGTGTGAAGAGTGAATGTAAAATGTGATATAAGTATAAGATTTAAACGTTTGTGCAAGAAGTTTAAACATGTACTCCCTTAAATGTAGATGTACGGTCTTAGGGCTGAATTCTCAAAGCTATTTCCATACATTCCATGAGTGCAATTTTTCAGAAAGGAGAAACACAACCCAAAAGGTCACCAAACCAGAAAAAACAACCCAGACTTTTAATTGAGTGACTTTTGAGTTGTTGCTTATTAGTGTGTTATCATTCTCCCTTGAAAGACTGACACCCTCCTTCCCTTCACCTCTCCAGGACCAGATTGACGCTGCTGTCAAGCAGCTGCTGGCTCTCAAGGTGGAGTTCAAACAGAAGACTGGGCTGGACTACAAACCAGGCATGGCCCCTCCCAGCCCCGCCCCCACACAAACAGCCCCTGCAACCAACCCTGCCTCCTCCAGCCCCGCCTCCTCCAGCCCTGCCTCTTCCTGTCCCTACGAGACAGTGGCTCAGCAGGGAGAGCTGGTCAGGAAGCTCAAGGCAGCAAAGGCACCCAAGGTAACTGCCACTGGGGAAAGGGGTTACATAGTCTGCTAGTACTTCCGACTTGCCTACTGCTATAAGCCAATGTGTCATTTATTGATATAGGAGATGTCATCTTGTACAGAATGGCGCAGTGTTGTAATCGAATCACAAAAATTGGGATTCGAGTCGAGTCACTCGAGTCGAGTCTTTGACATGCCAAGCTCAAGTCAAGTCACCTATCTAGCTCGAGTCATTTAGTTCTGACAGTTCGAGACAGTTTGATTTAATCGGATTCATTTTATAGGAGTAGCAATCTACAAGTATAAAGAAAAGAATATTTCAATCAAAAATACATAAATTGAGATGCACAATAATGTGGCCATACTTGCCTCACTGATGTTCACCATTAAAGGTCCACAGTTTCTGTCTTGTGTTTTGTCTTTCCATTTCAGTGAATTCCTTGGCCTATTTATAAGCAGATTTTGTTATTGACCATTCAGAGGCACTTTTACCTATGCTCAATTGGGTTGGATGTACAGTAATGGATACCACAAAACAAAAGAATGCATTGAACCATTTATTTATTTATTTTTTTCAGATACCGTAACCATATGAAAGGAAGTGTTGTGGCATTTAATTTGATATAGAGATCTTGCTTAAAAGATAGCAGTTACAAAGGAAAACAGTTAATAATGCAACTGAATCGAAATCAGAGTTTTAAAACAATTGCATACTCGCACATACGCTCCAGTTCAAGAACAATAAACTCAACCTAACTTGCTTAATATTACAGAAAGAAATGTATCTTTAGCGTCGTAACTTCTGTTAACTAATTTAAAGGTTATTAGCTTAAGCTTTTCTAGCAGTTTCAATTTATTTTTTTTACACTTGCAATTTTGTTGTGCAAAATATATTATGATTATCCGTCAAGTGGAGACTTTTGGTGCGGGAGTCGAGTTTTTTCTTGCAAGGACTCGAGTCAAGTCATTTGATGACAATGAGTTGAGTCAATTCACTGAAGTCATTACAACTCTGGTTTGACATCCAAGATAACTGTCACTGGAGACCCAGCACAGGGCTTATATAGAATATAGATTCTTAAATCATACAGAGAATCCCTGGGTAGGTTTTATATGCTTTAGAATTTCACTAAGGCCATCCAACATACAAACATCTTGTTTTATCAGTGGAGATAACTGTGTGTCCCCTTTGCGCTCCAGGACCAGATTGACGTTGCCGTCAAGCAGCTGCTGGTTATGAAGGCGGATTTCAAACAGAAGACTGGGCTGGACTACAAACCAGACATGGCTCCTCCCACACAGACACCTCCCACCCCCAGCCCCGCCCCCTCACAGACAGCCCCCGCCTCCGCCTCCAAAGGGAGTCCGGCCGACACCCCCGAAGCCCAGGCTCTCTTCAGCAAGATAGCTGAGCAAGGGGAGCAGGTCAGGAAGCTCAAGGCAGAGAAGTCACCGAAGGTAACTACAATGAGAGACAACAAGTGTTCGGTGGCTACCTCTGATCATGTTGAGAATGTATTTCTCGCACACTCTTTGCTGTGTCAGGGTCTGTCCTACAAAGAGTGTAAGAGAAAATACACACTGATTATAGACAGCCACCAAACACTTATAAATGTGTTAAGTAATTGCATTGAAATAAACAGACGAAAAGCTGATATTAATGTATTAAATCTGTTCATATTGAGATCTACACCCTCTGCAAAAGTGTAGTTGATGCTAATATATTCTTATTGTGGCGTGACCCATAGTGCTCTTGTGCAGTAGATGTTTGCGATGAACCCAAGGTAAGCTGGGAATCGGGTCACTTGATTTTTTGATTATTGTAGAGAGAACGAGATCTAAATTCTAAATTTAGTTGCATGATTAAGAATAAAGCTTTTGGGTTAGGTATCCGTGTAAAAGTTTACCAGGGTATTTTTGCAGTTTTCCAATACTTTTCCCATGGTTGTACTGTGCAATAACTATAGTTTACCCTGGTATGGAATGGATTACCTAGCCATGTTGATGCAAAGACCAAACTTGAGAATGGTTTGAGATCAATCGGCAACTTGAAACCGGAAGAGCGTTGATAAGCTGAATGGACTCGTCGTTCGATTTACGTTATGTTCTGTGAGTCTGTTTCTGATACTGCACACTTTGACACTTCGTTCTGTACAGCAGACTGCACACTGACACATCGCTCTGTACAGCAGACTGCACACTTTGACACATTGCTCTGTACAGCAGGGAGGTGGTTGGTGCAGCACATTGCTTGTTATGCATGGCTGTGTTTTGACCGTCTTCTCTTGTGTTCCAGGACCAGGTGGACGCTGCAGTGAAGTCCCTTCTCGACCTGAAGGCTCACTACAAGACTCTGAGCGGGGCCGAGTACAAGCCAGCCTCCGGGAGCGTCGGGGCGGACAAGAAGAGGAAAGAGAAGGAGAACCAGTCTGAGAAACAGAGCAAGAAGCAAGGCGGAGAGGCACGGCGAGGCAAGGAGCCGACGAGGGAGCAGGACAAGAGCGCAGGGTCTGGGGGAGCAGGGGAGGGACAGGGCCCTAAGAAACAGACACGGTGAGTCACTGCACAGCACAACGAGGAGGCTCAATAAACAACCCTGTGCCTCTAAAACACTTCTAACAAATACCACTACTGCATAGGCCAGTCAAGTGACCAACAAATAATGGCCTAAATAATGGCATACCCTTGAAGTCAGTGCAATTGGGACTTTAGAAATATGGCCTTAATTGCTGGGTTGGCTTTGTACCGAGGTGGCCTTTAAGAGAGGTTTAATGCATGTTTATATACATATAAGAGGAGGCTGAATGCCAAGTCGAATGTGGGGTTATATGTCCTTTAAATGAGAAAGAGAGAGAGAGATATGGCAAATCAATTTCCTTCTTGATTCATTATAAATATATATTTAACATTGCTCATTTTTTGCAGTAGTAGTAGTATTAGTAGGAATGTACTGCTATAATGCATCTGCAGAAATACAGGCTCTCACTACAGTCCTCTGTAGTTCAGTTATTGTGAATTTCATCTGATTGCATAAGGCATTGGTTGGCTTGGTTTCTTTAAGTTTTTTCCTTGTGCGCTGTCATCTTCACGTCCTCCCTCTGTAGAATAATAAACATGTCTTATTTTAAAATGAGCCTCCTCCTAACACGCCAGTGTTTGTTTGGTTTCTTCATGCAGGTTGGGTCTGGAGTTTAAGAAGGAGGAGAATTTGGCAGACTGGTACTCGCAGGTATGTTTGTTTCAAATACATTCTCCAGAAACTCCCCATTCGAGACGAGGAAACGGCTTGTGACACGTTCCAGTGTTGCTGTAAACATTCACACAATGTCTACCTTGGACTATCGGGTATATAATTCTAATAACATGTCCTTCACCATGGTAGATGCCATCCAAAAGCTAACAGGACTTTAGGATCTTGAAACTTGCTTTAAACCACAACATACATTTCAAGCATCCCAAGCGATCCAGACCAAAATATAGCCTTACATTTTTATTTTTTTCCTGCATACACAAACAAACGTTTCTAGGGTTTATAAGAGCGTGAATATCACCTGGAAATCATTTTGTGAAGTGCGTTCGGCTCGGGACCCCTTCCTGTCGCCTCAGTCAGTTACCCAGCCGGTAATGGCCACTGCGCCGGATCTTAATTCTGAAGTGTTTGCTGGTCTGCAGGTGATCACCAAGGCGGAGATGATTGAGTACTACGACGTGAGCGGCTGCTACGTGCTGCGGCCCTGGGCCTTCGCCATCTGGGAGGCCATCAAGAGCTTCATCGACACGGGGATTAAGAAGCTGGGCGTGGAGAACTGCTACTTCCCCATGTTCGTTTCTCAGGCCGCACTGGAGAAGGAGAAATCACACATCGCTGACTTCGCACCCGAGGTACAAGCACAGCGAGGTTTGGGGGTGGGTGGGGGTGTTTGAGAATTTGCTGTGTATCCATAAATTTTGATGCATTCTTTACATGATAAATCATATCGTACAGAGGTATGTGTTGTTTGTGTTATGATACAAGACCAAAAGCGCCACGTAGCTCATTTGTAGTTCATCAAATGGTTCTCGAATTAAGAATTAGTGTGTTTTATAATTGGTATAAAAAAAACATACTTTCCCTGTCATTTAATTTTCGTCTTTTTAACAAAATAGTCCATCATTAAATGTTTTACATGTTTACTGATACACATCGTACATCCATCTGCATATCATGATTTGTATTTTGCGAAGTCTACACATTTTTCAGGGATTGAAATAAGACTTCTATTGCATAGCAGTTTGATGCAATCCTGGTTTTACTATGAGTTTAAGAAGACACACCTGAGCTTGTTATCTATACACTGTGGCTAATCAAGCTTGTATTAATCCTTTCTGTCCATGTAGGTCGCCTGGGTAACTAGATCTGGAAAAACGGAGCTGGCGGAACCCATTGCTGTCCGTCCCACGAGTGAAACAGGTAAGAGAAATAGTGAGACTGCTGCTGGTTTCTGTTAATATTGCATATCTCAAACAATATAACATTAGGAAGGCAATTGAATAAAACAAGACCACTCCATCTGATTGCTAGTGCTGAAATGACAACCCCCCCCACCCCTGTTTACTGCTTTAATTATTTAGTTATGCCACTGTTCTAACTCCAGCTCTTGTTTTGCAGTGATGTACCCAGCCTATGCCAAGTGGGTGCAGTCCCACAGAGATCTACCAATCAAATTGAACCAGTGGTGTAACGTGGTGGTAGGTATCCACACACACCCCTTACTGATACTGATGAAGAAATAACATAAATAATAATAAGTAACACTAAATATGAATCCAACTCTTTAATAATAAATAATGATAATATAGTACAATGATTATATTGATGAAATTATAATGATGCTGTTGTCTTTCAATTTTGTCATCTTGTTGCGTTTTATAGCCCCTGTCGACTCTTATCTATCACAGACAATTCTGTTGTACAGTCCAGACACATAAGCCCCATGTCCATGCTTGTGTTTGAAAATGTCTAGTTGGGTTTGAACTCTTCTCCTGAGATCTCCCCTTTTTCTGTGATAGCCCCCTCCTTTGGGCATGAGTGGTAGTGGGCATCAGCACTAATGGGAAAGAAAAGAAGTGTCTGTAGTTATTGATACATTTAGCAGTAGACGTAAAAAATTAACGTTTTGTCTGTTTTTTGGTGAAAATAACTCATCAATGAATAAGCTTTATTGACATAACAAGATCGTTTTTGTCAGAGCAATTACAGTTAACACAAGTTAATGAGTTCTCTCCCTTCTCCTTCTCCTCTGCTCCCCTGTTCTTTCCTCTCTTTGCAGCGGTGGGAGTTCAAGCACCCCCAGCCGTTCCTGCGCACCCGGGAGTTCCTGTGGCAGGAGGGGCACACCGCCTTCGCCACAGAAGAGGAGGCTGCTGAGGAGGTGAGGATGACCAGGGTTGGACAGCGTGTATTCTTAATACACATTGGGCTGGATCCGGGTCGATTAAGTTACTGAAAATGTACTTGTTCCTAAAGTTTCATAAATTGGGCCCAGTATTTAACTCTTGCCTTCTGTAGGACTTGTACTTCCACAGTATATTACACAAAGAGTTTCTTTAGGCCTTGCGTTGCTGTCTGCGCTCTCCCCTCTCTGAGCGCCAGGGGAGTGGTACCTGGTGCAGTATCTGACCCCGTCTCATGTCCCCTCCAGGTGCTTCTGATCCTGGAGCTGTACGCGCAGGTGTACGAGGAGCTGATGGCCATTCCGGTGGTGAGGGGTCGGAAGACGGAGAAGGAAAAGTTTGCCGGGGGAGATTACACCACCACGGTTGAGGCCTTCATCTCTGCCAGCGGCAGAGCCATCCAGGTGCGGAGGGAGGGGAACCGAGAGATATCGGGGGCGTGGATTTCTGTTTTAAAGTCTGCAATATTAAAACCTTAAGATTAAACACTTAATTTTTATATAAATTACAACGTTTAAACTTTAAACTATGTACCTCAGTCGATATCTAGCCCAGACTAACTAACACCCATTCCTCCGCTGATCTAACCGTTCCCTCTTTCTCTCTCTCCAGGGCGCCACCTCTCACCACCTGGGTCAGAACTTCTCCAAGATGTTTGACATCACGTTCGAGGACCCAAAGCGTCCGGGAGAGAAGCAGTTTGTCTTCCAGAACTCGTGGGGTCTCACGACCCGCACCATCGGGGTGCTTACTATGGTGCACGGGGACAACATGGGGCTGGTGTTGCCGCCCAGGGTGGCCTGTCTGCAGGTGAGAGAAGGGGAGGGAGTCAGAGCACTGTAACCATAAAGGATGGTTGGGTGCAAACTCTATACTCTGTCCTTGGTTTTAAAAGGTTTTGTTCTCCTGGTCGCAGGCACTAAAACCCTAAAGCAAAGTTGTCTGTCCAGAACTAAATGTATAAATGCTACAAAAGGCTAGCATACCCCCCCCCCAGCAGTGGTCTTGTCATTTTGGGTCACTGTCTGATGTAATGTCCAGCAGGAAAATAATGAAATAAACTTTTCAATGCATTTTCTGTTCACATAGTAAAACCACATGCAGATCAATCACCGATCACCAATCACTTAGCTTTATCAGCCTATTGATCCCTCCTTGACATCACTAAATGATTTCTCTAAGCCCCCTCTTTCCTCTTTCCTATCCCGGGACAGATCATTATCATCCCTTGTGGGATCACTGCCTCCCTCCCTGAGGAGGAACGAGACACACTCCTCAGAAAATGCTCCCAGTATCTCGACAGACTTCAGAAGATCGGGATTCGGGCCAAGGCTGACCTCCGAGACAACTACTCTCCCGGCTGGAAGTTCAATCACTGGGAGCTCAAGGTACTATATGCACTCTCAGACAGTGTCTCTCACATACGACTGCTCTCCGCTCTTTCATCCGCACTCTCGAGCAGCTACAGTCTCCACTCCACCCTATCTCTCTCTGCTCCAACACTCCCTATGATACAGTATAATACAAGGCATCTATTCTCTCCACTCCTCCTCACTCTCCCTGCCTTTCTGCTCTTACACTGCCTCTGATATAGTATAGTACAAGGCTGTTATTTCTGCTTGCCCATCGTTCCACTTACTCTTTAAGTTATGTCGTGAGCTTTGCTGTTCTCTTGCCCACCCAAAGTGCTCATGAGAAGATACTGTTGTACCATAAGAGACAGTCAATTGTACATATTAGCTTATTATAAATCAAGTTTTAATTAAAATAAGTAAACAACACAAGTAATGTCGTTATCCATGTCTTTACAATTTCTGTCAGCTGGTTTACCAAGCCAGACAACACATATGGCAAAATAAGATGTACTAGAATGTTCTGAGAGTGACTTCATGATTTATAATATTAAACATGTATTTTATTAACTTGCTAGTTGGTCTGTGACGGTGACCCCCGTGTGTGCTTCTCTCTCAGGGTGTCCCGCTGCGTGTGGAGGTGGGACCCCGTGATATGAAGAGCGGTCAGTTCGTGGCGGTGCGCAGAGACACGGGAGACAAGCTGACCATCAAGGAGGATGAGGCAGAGAACAGGATGAGAGACCTGCTGGAGGAGATCCAGACTAACCTGTACACCAGGTACACACTGACACACTAACATGCAGCGCTGTGTACAGGAACTAACCCAGGTACACACTGCCACAATACCATGCAGCGCCGTGTACAGGAACTGACCCAGGTGCACTCTGCCGCACTGACACAATACCATGTAGTGCTGTGTACAGGAACTGACTGAGAGAGACGGAGGGGACACAGCACACACAGCAGCAGTTGGTATGTTTAAATTAGTGTATGATGCCAGGCAGTGCTCTGTACAGAAACTAGTAAATCCTTGCCAATCTTTTTAAAGTTTTATATTTTACTACCTAATTCCTAATAGTGTTTTTGTGTTAAAGTTTATAGAATAAGAACATTTACAAACGAGAGGAAGCCATTTGGCTCATCTAAGTTCATCCGGTTCGTAGAAGCTGATTGCTTTCAGAACTTTGTCAAGTTGGGTCTTAAAGGATCTAAGTGATTCTGCCTCAACAGCATGATTAGGCAGCCCATTCCATACCCTTGCCACAGTGTATAGAAGAGTCTCCTTCCCTCTGTCCCAAGTCTATCTCCACTTAATTTCCAACTGTGTCTTCTGTTCCTGGATTTTGTCCACCCTGATTCCTCTTTGTTCTATGTAAATAGATTCAGTTCTTTAAGCCTTTCTTCGTAGCTCAGTCCTTTAAGTCCTGGCCACTGTGTGTGAGTTCTGATGCTGCTGTCTGTACTGTCCACAGACTCTTGAACGAGAATTAATTTCAGTTCCTCCCCTCCTGCTGCTGACATGGTTTACAAAAAGAAAACTGATAAGTTTGTTAAAGCGCCGATGAGATATTTATAATAGATGGGTGACGCTGCAGACATGATGTCTGGAGTTTTATTGAGTGGTAAGCTGCACTGTACGCCATGACTTCAGAGACTTGTATCTGCGAGAATGTTTAGTGCACTGGATGACCTCATTATCGCTAGAAAAACAAGGTGGATCCTCCAACAATAGCTCTCTAATCAGCCAAATTACCCTTATCAAGCTGCTTCTCGTATTGGAGCGGAGGGTCTGGGAGGCAGGCAGTTTTGTTTAGTGGTTAGACCTGAGGGACTGGGAGAGGTAGGGAGTGTGGTCTAGTGGTCAAAGCTGAGGGACTGGGAGGGAGGTAGTGTGTTCTAATGATTAGAGCAGATGTTGGTGTTTTTAATTTATTCAGGTATTGATTTGTATATAGTTGCTGTTAATTGCCTCTTAATTCCCTTTCTCTGCTCCCTCCTCTCAGGGCGTCCAATGACCTGAAGAAACACATGGTTGTTGCCGACTCGATGGAGCTGTTTCAGAAAGAACTGGACCAGGGCAAGGTGAGGGGCTAGGGGTTGCTGGAGACCAATACCGCTTTCGACACTGCACTTCAATGTATGTGTTCGGTGGCTACCTCTAATCAAGTTGAGAGTGTATTTCTTCCACACTCTGCTGTATCCACAAAACAATGATCAAAACTTACACACGAGATCAGCGAGACGCGCCCCACTCTAGCGGGATCATGAAGATTTACAGTTGCTTGGGACTGGGGTGTTTTTTTAAAAATGCTTTGGTATGGATTTGCATTGCTTTGTAGTAATAATAATAATAATAATAATAATAATAATAATAATAATAATAATAATAGTTCTAAATTCACTGGATAGCATCCTGGGTTTGATTTCACAGCAGTGAGTTGTGGGGTGATCTCTCTGGACTGCAGTTTTTTTTGTTTGTTTATCTCGCAGATTGTGCAGATTCCGTTCTGCGGTGGGATTGAGTGTGAGGACTGGATCAAGAAGACCACGGCAAAGTAAGTAAAGAGGAAGGAGGGTCTGTAGAGGGGAAGGAAGTGCATTATCAAAACATGTTCCAATAGCTTTGTATGACAAAGATGGAAATGACACTGCTGATGCATAGACATTACAGCTTTGCTTTGAGTTTAATTTGACACATATACAGGGAGAAAGCTAATTGGCTTATCAATAAAAGTATATCTCTGTAAGGCTTCATTAGATTTCTCTTTTAGAAATCAAGGATGAAGCATGTTTTGCTTTGCAATGTCTTATGCACCCCAAAGTGACGCTCATAGTCAATCTTTGAAAGGCCTGTGCACTGTAGTTACACAACGCTACCTCTATATTTCACTAATTTAGGTAATTCACTGTTAGTCCATGATGACAGTAATTTGGACACATGCTACATTTTGCTTTGTAAAATGTTATGGGGAAAACTAAGCGTTCTGATTGGTTGTTAGTGGTCACATGTCCTTGCAGGAATTTTTGCACTACCGCACGGGTCTTAAAACTAAAATTAACTGCATAAAAATCAAAGTGCTTTTGGGTCAGCATCTTTTTTAAAGTGAATTTCGCAGCCATTACAGGTGGTTAAGAACTACAGGCCATTTACATATTCAGCTTGTTCTAATTATACATTAGTCTAACCGTGTCAGAAAGTAAACAGAATCTAATGAATTTAAAATGTTAATCCATTTCCTTGGATGTGTAGTTTTTTTTTAAATTTTGAAACCTTGATCTGGTCAGCCACGAAGAGTACGCCCTTGTTGAACGCCCCGGTCTTTAGTAGCGAATGCAGTCATTTTATAAGCGCAATAACACACTCCAGGGTGTGCTGTAGTTATAAAATGACCGTACTTACTTGGCTTCTCATTGTGACTCATAACGCACCCAGGGCATGTGGCAATTAACTACTGTACTGTCGTTGTGTGTTATTGTTTACATGTAATGCCCTTTCACTGTTTTTTTTTGTTTTTGTTTTTTTCTCTCCTCTTTGCCCTACTTCAAGGATATTCAGTGGCTCAAGATCATGTAACTGAATTGATAGTTTCTCTTTGGTTGTAGGGACCAAGATCTGGAGCCTGGAGCGCCCTCTATGGGAGCCAAGAGTCTCTGCATCCCCTTCAAACCCCTGCAGGAGCTGAAGGCTGGACAGATGTGTGTGAGTGGCAAGGAGCCTGCCACGTACTACACGCTGTTCGGACGCAGCTACTGAGGAGAGAGCGAGCCCAGCTGAGACAGACTAGTCCAGTCCTCACTCCGGTTCACTAATATCAGACACACGCACTAGTCCTGCACCCAGACCTGTTTTTTACAGCTCCCCTTGAATCTGAGCAATCAGTCCTGCTGCTAAACCTGTTCCAGACTGACATCACAGTGCATGAATAAGTTTCACTGGAGTAAGTTAATAGCAGTTGTTCCTGTAGCTGTATTTAACAAGGGGTCTGGTTGCTCCTGTTAGTTTTAATAATACACTTCATTGAGGGTAGCTCTGAAACCCAGGACAGGGTGAAAGGCTATCGTGGGTTTCAAACCTTGCCATTGTTAATGTAATTATTGTTGTTTTACGGTGCAGATCCCAGGGCTCAGCAATATTAATGTAACCCTAGTGTTAATATTCCTGACCCAAGGAGAAGTAGCTCTGCAAAAGTAACACATTGGTGTGTTTTAATGGACTAACCTGCTCTCCGCTAAATCTCTTGTGTAGACCCTAACCCACCCACCCCTCTTCAAACTGACTGCTAAAGCAGAAAGTGAACAGGTGTTGTTTTATCAGACAGTTAAAGCTCAATAATAAAGAAGTGGTTGTAAAGTACAATTGTGTTTTATGTGTTTTATCTATCAGTAAAGTTTCCTAATAGTATGTATTTTATCATCTTGTTGACCTTCATATGTAATGCTAGATCAAGGTGTCTTTATTTTAGGGTTGTTGCTGGTTTAGACTTTAAACGATAAAACATTTTAAAATTGTGAAACATTTTGAATATTTTCTACGTTTTACCAATGTCAAAGATAGACATAAAAGCAGGAGATAGGGGTAAGTCTGTGGCTGGTCATTGTAATATGGTCTGAGGCTGTTTTTCACTGGCATTTGTCTTCGAATTAGTCCAGGATCTCACTATTTAAGGTTTCAAATGTGCAATTTTGAAAGAAACGCATGGTATATCAAACATGTATTTTCATTTGAAAACATGACATCTGGTACTACGTTAGGTTATTAAAATATGTGTCCTAGAAAGTTTCTATGCCTTAAAAAGGACACTTTGTTTTAATATACCCTCTGGTAGTACCATTAAAGGTGAAACCATTTCCATTTAATGTTATGTGCAGTCATAAGTCCCATTGTATAAACCAGTGGTGCGCAAACTTTAAATGGCGCCCCCCTTTTTTAGCTTACATTTTGTTTTTTTTACATTTAGCGAGTGAACATTTAGCTGACATGTTCAACCTAGGTTTCTAACAAATAAATATGTGAATTTAAATATTTTGTTACACTTGGCAATTCAACATTTAGCTAACATTTCTAACAAGTGAATCAGTGAAAAAATACATGCAACTTAAATCTTTTTTTTTATTATTATTTTTTTTTATTTAAACTTGCCGATTTCAACATTTACAGATACAGCTGAAAAACATTATCGATATCGTTCAGCAAAATCTAAAAAAATTAATCAGGGTTGTCACAAAATAAAGTATGCACACCAGGAACGAAACAACAACACAAATACAGCACGAGTAAAACAAAAACATTTTGTAGCTTGTCACGAAAAGACGCTTTGCTCCTTTTGTGGAGACAAAATAAAAAAAACAAAAAAAAAACACTAAAACAAAGGAAACAGTTTGGGAATACCACCTGATGTGATTATTGAACAGCTAATGTGATTATTATTATTATTGGTAAACATTATTAAAACAAAGAAGCGTCATTTTACCTAAATACGAAACCAGTGTGTGGTGCTCCGTGTCACTGACGAAAATTAAGGTGAAATAGACATACCATCAATTTCCAATTGTTCCGCTATTTCTTGCCATGTGGCGACCTTTTTATTGTCTTTATAACCACAGACACTAGCATCACAAAGAACATTATATATATTTTTATTTTAATAGTTCAATTCTCATTGATATCGATTTTTTTTTTTTTTTTTATTTCTCTGGTAATCTCTGCGTGAGCAGACTGTCTTTTCTGATTGGTCTATTGCGCAGCGAACAGCGAGTAGTGCAAATACAAATAAACGTATTTCTGTATTTGCTCGCTTCATTCGCACCGTTTGCTTTGCTTGTAGTGTGCATTACTCCATTTAAATAAATATTTTTAAATTATTTTTATTCACTCGCTCGCGTCCTTTGCGTCTGGTGTGCATAGCCCTTTGACATGCAAGCCCACGCACATTGACGCGTTTGATTTGGCATTGTATGCTGCTGAGCTGCGTTTTCATGGCGACGTTTGTTAACATTTATGTATTCAGCTAAATCTATTTTTTTTGGTTACATCTAGGAGAAAATGCACGATTTACATTAAATTCTGGGAAAAAATACCTGTAGAAACATTAGTGCTTCTCTTGTTTGTTTGTTTTTTTTGTTTTTTTTTTTACTCTTTTTACCTCCGTTCACTGCAGTTTCACTGACACTCTCACCACTTCAAACATAATTTCTCTGGTTCTACGAATCCTAGAGTGATCATCAACGGCTCATTTGAAAGGTAAGGAACTGGACTAATTTGGCTGTCATTTATGGATTTATTTTAAATGTTCTATCCTTTTAAAAAAGTCATAGTTGCGCCCCTCCCGCCCCTCATTTTGCGCACTACTGGTATAAACCCTTGCCCTGCTTGACACAAATGCGAAACTAACAATTGAGCAAGTAACATCAGTGAGCAAGATAAAGATAATGGAGCTGGGTCCAGCGAACTATCGGTAACTGACCCTCCCACCACCACCCCCTTTTGACCTGGCCTCAATACTCAACAGTACACTGACCAACGTCCGTAAGAGCCTCACCTTTGGACTGCCAGGCTACAGTCTTCCCCCAGCATTTTGACTCTGCTCACCCCTGCTCAGTGCTGGCCTGCACAGCCAGCTGGTGGACGTTCACCACTCCCCTGGCTTCACACAGTCCTGTCCGTTCTGCTGTTGCAGAGATTGGGTTGTCTTGCTGATTACCGGCTTGTGACTACAAGGATTTCTCAGGGTGTGGTAACCCGAGAAGATATCCAACAGAGAGGGGAAGAGAGAATTGGGGCAAGACAGGAGAAGCAAGAGGCCCTGTGGGGGTTGTGAAGAGATAGGGAGATGGGATTTTGAAACAGAGTAATATTATTAACCAGGCAAGGGCCTGGGTCTGTTTGGAGATGTAAAGTAACTGCTGAAAAGAGCAGGAGTGAGAGATTGTGAAGGGATGGGTCGCTACACTAGGAACTCATACCGTTTGATCGTCATCTCGACCATGGCCCTGTTCCTGGCGGAGCTGGTGATTGGCTACGTGGGGAACTCTGTGACCCTCACCTTAGATGCCTTCAGCGTGTACTCCCACCTGCTTTCCATGATAGATGGCTTCTCCGGGGTGCGGCTCAGCCGCATGCACCGCCATCGCAGGTTCACCTTTGGACTGTTGATAAGCTCTCCAAGGCTACAGTCTTCCCCCAGCCTTTTGACTCTGCTCACCCCTGCTCAGTTCTGGCCTGCACAGCCAGCTGGTAGACTTCTCACCTCCTCACCACTCCCCTGGCTTCACAGTCCTGTCCGTTCTGCCATAGCTGAGGTTGAAGATTGGATTGCCTGCTGATTACCGATTGCGTTGTGACTGCAAGGATTTCTCAGGGTGTGGTGTTTTGACTACTCGTGGTCAGAACTGTTGTTACGAAGAGAGAGAGAGAGACAGGTAAACAGGGTGGCAAAGAGAGGGTGACGCGAGAAGATATCCGACAGAGGAGAAGAGAGAATTGGGGTGAGACAGGAGAAATAAGAGGCCCTGAGGGGGTTGTGAAGAGAGACAGGATTTTAGAAACAGAGTAATATTATTAACCAGGCAAGGGCCTGGGTCTGTTTGGAGGTGTAACGTAACTGCTGAAAAGAGCAGGAGTGAGAGATTGTGAAGGGATGGGTCGCTACACTGGGAACTCATGCCGTTTGATCGTCCTCTCAACCCTGACCCTGGCCCTGTTCCTGGTAGAACTGGTGATCGGCTACATGGGGAATGCTGTGACCCTGACCTCAGACGCCTTCAGCGTGTTCTCCCACCTGCTCTCCATGATAATTGGCTTCTCTGGCGTGCACCTGAGCCACGTGCGCCGCCATCGCAGGTTCACTTTTGGGTTGACGCGTGCCGAGGTGCTGGGTGCCTTCTGCAATGCCGTCCTGGCCACCGCGTTCATGTTCACTGTGCTGGCGGCATCCTGCAGCCGGCTGGTGAGGGCGCGGAGCATGAACAACGTGGGCCTGGTCCTCATCATGGGCGTCGTGGGGCTGGCATTCAACATCATCTCCTACACCGTCTTCATGGGCTGCTGCTGGCCCTGCAAGCACCCAGGGAGCCAGGAGACAAGCACTGCAGTGCCACAGGGAACAGGTCTGTCAAGCCATGAGACAGCAGCTCAGTGGCTGGTCAATGCTGTCTCAGTATCTTTTCTGAAGCCATTGGGTCTTTTTTTTGTTTAATTTAGTCGTTGCCAATTATTATTTTTTATTATTTTCTCCGGATTTTGAATGGCCAATTATTTTTAGGCTCAGCTCACCGCTACCACCCCTGCGCTGACTCGGGAGGGCGAAGACAAACACACGCTGTCCTCCGAAGCGTGTGCCGTCAGCTGACCTCTTTTCACACTTTGGACTCGCCATGCAGCCACCCAAGAGCTACAGCGTCGGAGGACAATGCAGCTCTCGGGCAGCTTACAGGCAAGCCCGCAGGCGCCCGGCCAGACTACAGTGGTCGCTGGTGCGTGGGGAGCCGAGGACACCCTGGCCGACCTAACACTCCCTCCCCAGACGGCGCTCGGCCAATTGTGCGCCGCCCCCTGGAAGCTCCTGTCCTCGGTCGGTAAAGGAATAGCCTGGACTCGAACTCGCGACGTCCAGACTATAGGTCACATCCTGCACTCCATACGGAGCGCCTTTACTGGATGCGCCACTCGGGAGCCCCCCAGCCATTGGGTCTTTTAAGGGAATAAGATTGTCTTCTCTTCTCATTAATGTAAGTTATGCTATAAAGTTGACCCTTACACTACTAAGTAGCTTCAAATTACATTTTACTTTTTATTGTCCCCTTACCCTTTTATTATGTTTGCGATGTCTCTGAGGGGTTCTTATTGGAAGGAGTGTTTCTTGAGGTCATCTTTCTGCTCCGAGTTCTTATTAGAAGGAGTCTTTGTTGAGGTCCTCTTTCTGCTCAAAGAGTTAATAAGAACAGTGACTTCATGAAGAATCTGAGCTTAAGCCTTCACTTGTTCTAAACACATCATGTTTCTCTCTCAAATGAAGACACACTGACAGAGGTCTGGCCCCCAGTATCACCAGGGTCATCCTTCAGTGAGAAAGGTAAGCTATGCTTCAGTGTGGAAGGCAGTGGATTTGAGTTGCTCAGTGGTTAGAGTTCTGGGCTGCAGTGTGGAAGGCAGTGGGTTTGAGTAGATCAGTAGAGTGCTGGGCTGCAATGTGAAAGGTAGTTGGTGTATACAGAGCATTGAAGTATTTTACACTTTGCAGATTGATATTTAACAGTTTAAGATATTAAACTGTCTCTGTTGGGTTATTTCACCTATGCGTCTAATTGTTTTACAATGTTTTCTCAGAGAAATGGTTTTATTATTGTAATCAGTTCAGTTCTGTAAATCAAAGTAACCCAGTCACTCAGAGATGGCTCAAAACTGAAGGGCTGGGAGGGAGGTAGTGTGGGCTAGGGGTCAGAGCTGAAGGGCAGTGTGGAATAGCGGTCAGGGCTGGGGGACTGGGAGGGAGGCAGTGTGGTCTAGTGGTTAGAGCTGAGAGACTGAGAGGGAGGGAGTGTGGTCTAGTGGTCAGAGCTGAGGGACTGGGAGGGAGGCAGTGTGGTCTAGTGGTTAGAGCTGAGGGACTGGTAGGGAGGGAGTGTGGTCTAGTGGTTAGAGCTGAGGGACTGGGAGGGAGGCAGTGTGGTCTAGTGGTTAGAGCTGAGGGACTGGGAGGGAGGGAGTGTGGTCTAGTGGTTAGAGCTGAGGGACTGGGAGGGAGGCAGTGTGGTCTAGTGGTTAGTGCTGAGGGACTGGGAGGAAGGCAGTGTGGTCTAGTGGTTAGTGCTGAGGGACTGGGAGGAAGGCAGTGTGGTCTAGTGGTTACAGCTGAGGGACTGGGAGGGAGGCAGTGTGGTCTAATGGTTAGAGCTGAGGGACTGGGAGGGAGGCAGTGTGGTCTAGTGGTTAGAGTTGAGAGACTGGGAGGGAGGCAGTATGGTCTAGTAATTAGAGCAGGAAGGCTCTTGTCTGAAGCTCGTCCTTCAAATACAAGCTCATACTCCATGTTTGTTCAGTTTGCATCGGTTAGCTCTCCTTTAAGTTGAGTGCAGAATAATTTATATTTTAAACTCAATGAAAAAAAGCACGCATTACATGTTAGTGGTATTCATTCCCGGGGTGATGTGTTAAACAAACACAATGCTGTACATGCAGACCAGCTCAGTTCTTTCTTAATTGTTCTAAATACCTACTCACTCAATTGGTTAAATGCAGTGCAAGTCAATCAGATTCAGAAAAATACAAAACAATGTTTTGTTTCATGAAATTGCTCTTTATACTGTTAAAACTTGCATGTATTTCTATTATTAATAGTTTTGTTGTTTGTTTTGCAAAAGGGGGATCCTAGTGATAAGATAAAAGACCCAGGTCACTTCAAATGGGTCCCAGCTAGACCAAGTTGAATATATAAATAAACAGGAAATACATATGTCAAAGGTATGGGAAATATTAGGGGGGGAAAGCCAGGTAAACTATAAACTTTGTGTAAGGATTTTATTTTAGTCATCTGATCTGCTTTAGACTTCTTAACAATATAAACTTTCCTCTACAATGAGAATAAAGAAATACCCTGGAGTCCCTTTTTGCGCTGCCCTGGGTGACTTGGTTCAATATAAAATGCTGCTGTTATCTTAACCAGTGTATTATTCAAAGTGCAGAATATTAATGGCTAAACCCAGTGTACCAGTCAGCGCTACAGAGAGCAGGCATGTTAAGAGAGAAGCGTGATGCCACAGAGAGGCGCTTTGTGTTTTGTTTTATTTTTTTTTATGTATATAACTTTCCAGGACATAGCCCTTGAGATGCATCGTCTCGTTTACAGAGGGGTCCTAGGAGGCATTCCACCCCCCACCCCATTAAAACAGCAGTAAAATGAGGAATAGGCCCGTAGAACATTTACCTCCAGCATTCATATAAAGCAGATCATATACGCTTAAATGATTTTGTCACATACAAAAAACTAAATAAAATACCTATATCTGCTTTTGGAAAAACATGAATGATTACAAGCCCACATTCTTTAGCCCAGTGTCCTATACAAAAAAAAAAAAAAACATTCTAAACCGGCCTCCTGACGAAAACTTAAATAACGCTCATTGGTCTTAAAAAATCGTTTATTTTATTTGCAGAACCATAATACCTCCAAATAACATATATCGTTATTAAAGGAGGCAACCTCAGCAACCAGTGGAATATTTTACTAGAAAACAGTTGAAATGCTGCAGAATAAAAACACGATATAATACAGGACCTGTGAAAAATTAAACGAAATGTGAAAAATGAACTATAGACTGTTACCTACATTTCAAGTTTTACATTAGGATGTGTTTCATGTGTAAACTAATGAATAATACAATGTTCTTTAAACGCTGGGATAGCAGCGCTACTGCTTCAGATATTTAATAAATACCAACAGGGTCGAGGAGGACGACAAGGAGTCTTTTGTTTAACGCTACTCTGCTTGTAATGTGGAAATGAGTGCGTTTTCATTTCCAAACTATATATAGTGGTCTGTTTATTTTCAGATGATAAAATATCAGACTTCAACTGCAGTAACAGAAGTGGGCCTGTGCCGGGGGAGAAGGCACAGCAACCGGCTGACGCTGTGGACAGACTAACAGGTGATTTTCAGATTTCAAACCAACACAGCATACTTATCTGTTTATTTGGTTACTGGTGTGACTGTAAATGAGAAATGCGCGCTTGTTTGAAGCCCTTCTCGTACCAGGAAGGGGCAGCGTGTGAAATATTGAGAAGAGAAAGGCTGTGTGGTTATAGTTACCACACTCAAAACATCCAGAAAGGACATGAGTGTGTGTACCTGTATTTATTTATTTATTTATACAGGTTTACATGAATTTAAAAACATGTTTTATTTTTCCAGCAGTCTTTTAACGCGTTAGTGTTTTTTTATTTTTATTTATTTTAAACATTATGAAAATCTCATAGCAATGGGCAGCACTGCTTTATGTTGGTTAGACCTGCTGGTTTTTCAGCTGGCCCTGTTGGTTCAGGAGACTTGGTGCTGGTTAAACTCTATCGTATAGACCTGCTCAGTGTCCATTAGAGGCCAGTCATAATTCCCAGCTCTCAGCTGCTCACCAGTGGTTGTCTGGATTTCAGCAGTGATGTAAACTGTTACCAGTATAGCAAAAGTTAAACGGTAAAAATGGTAACAATATTTGATCAGCTGCACCGAATGCCTTATTTTCAAGTGGTTTCTAGGGGCCAGTCGCCTGCTACACATCAATCAAACTGCTGCAATCCAGCAGTGGGCTAGGATGAATATACATTTCAGATGTGATGTAGGGCTAGGTCTCCTAATTTGACATAGCCAAATAGTTGAGGTAAAAATAGTCAAATAGGTCGACTAGTCGCCAAAATATTATAAGTCACGCACTTGATAATGTCTGGAGCTCTGTTTGTGAACGTTCTTTTTTGTAACACTTCGATGTGTGTGCACTATATTTTAAAACTGCTTTTTAAAAAGTATTTATTAATTTTCTAAAATGTCATTCATATGCTAATGGTTTGCAACCATGATCGTTACAACCACTTGACAAGCGATTATTCGGTTACCGGTTTCTGAAGCTTTTCTGTTGGACTGAGGCATTTTTATTTGGTGTGTTCTTTAGCAGCCACTGGTTTCAAAATGATAATTTGGCTTATCAGACTGTGATACTTAGGGCTGTAGCTTGTGCTACACTTAGAAAGATTGTTCTAGGAATTTAAAAAAAAAAATATTAATTGTTGTTTCAAAACTAGAAGTAAACAGCTGAGTGCTTTTTAAGAGGGTCACTCCCTACATTTATGTCTGGTGCAAATCTTTCCCTGGTGTAAAAGTAAAAAAAAAAAAAAGCAAAAGCTAACTAGATCAAAAATAATATTCTAATTCAAATTACAGCGACTTCTATAGTTTTTATAAACAGACGTTAAATAAATGGTATTTCACTTTGTATGAAATCAAACTCTGATCAATTGTACAGAGAGTTCAAGTTCACACTGCGTTCCAGCGCAGTGTGAACTTGGCACACTGCGCTGGAACGTGATTTGCTGAGCTATTGAAGGCTATATCTTGGGACCTGCTGGTCTGATTTTGCAGAAACTGTGCATGGAAATGTACTAATCGACATGACGGGGTTGAGGGTCATGGTATCCTACCACTTCATGGTGCCGTCCTGTTAGTTTGCTCTTGTTAAGCAGGCACTTCAGAACAGCTTCATTACAAAGTCCTCTCCATTAGACTAATCGGAGAGATTGCTGATTGTCTACTTGTGCTTGAGTAGAATAACTGATATTTTACACTCAGTAATCATACAGAACGAATGTGATGATCAGCACATTCACACTGCTGTTCCATTGCCTGCTGGTCAGACCTGTTACGGTAATAAATGTCACCCTGGATAAAGGCGTCTGCTAAGAAATAAATAATAATAAAGTCCTTTTAATATATGACGATTATCATGCAGAATCAACTTGAATTAGCCATTCTTCCTCTGCCATGCATTGCTGCAAATTGAACATTGATTGATTGATTTATTTTTTTTAAATTTAGAAACTGAACCAAGTACAATTAAAGATTTTTGAAAGCCTGGCCCTGCCTGCCTGTTTGTCTGTCCTTCTGCCTGCCTGTCCGACCGTCAGTCTGTATGTCCATCTGTGTGCCTGTCTGTCCGTCTGACTGCCTGTCCGATGACAATACATAATCTCTTGTTGGTATGCAGTTCCTGCAGTGCTGAGCAACAGTGCTCCAGACAATCCCGGCAAGAGGAAGCAGAGTCAGACAGCGGCACTCAATATCAGGGGTGAGCATGTGGCAGGGATTCCATTTGTATTTCAGGATCTGACTATGGTTCTGACGGCCTCTTAGAAGACTATCATCCTCTCTCTCCCTCTCCTTTCTCACCCTCCTCTCTCCTCCCTGCTCTCACACACTCTTCCCTCTCTCCCCAGATGTGTCCTCCATGTCACAGACGATGCTCTTGGGTCGGTGGTGGTGGAGGTGTTGTCTTTCTCTCTCTCTCTCTCTCTATCTCTCTCTCTCTCACACACACACACTCTGCTTCCTCTCCTTCTCCTCTCTTTATCTTACCTCGCCTCCCCTCTACTTCTCTTCCCTCTCTCCCTCATGTTGTCCCCCTCCTCTCTCTCCAGGCGTCCCCTCCATGTCACAGTCGATGCTCTTGGGTCAGTGGTGGTGGAGGTGTTGTCTCTCTCTCTGTCTCTCACACTCTGCTTCCTCTCTCATTCTCCCCTCTCCCTCTCTCCTCCCCTCTCCCTCATGTTACCTCCCTCCCCTCTCTCCAGGTGTTCTCCTCCATGTCACAGTCGATGCTCTTGGGTCAGTGGTGGTGGAGGTGTTCTCTCTCTCTCTGTCTCTCACACTCTGCTTCCTCTCTCCTCCCCTCTCTCCAGGTGTTCTCCTCCATGTCATGGGGGATGCCCTGGGCTCGGTAGTGGTGGAGGTGTTGTCTCTCTCTCTGTCTCTCACACTCTGCTTCCTCTCTCCTCCCCTCTCTCCAGGTGTTCTCCTCCATGTCATGGGGGATGCCCTGGGCTCGGTAGTGGTGGTGGTGGCTGCCTCTCTCTTCTACGCCATGCCTCTCCCCCCGGACGCCCCCTGTAACTGGCAGTGCTACGTGGATCCCAGTCTCACCATTATCATGGTGATCATCATTCTGTCCTCCGCATTCCCACTTGTTAAAGAGACCACCGCCATCCTGCTGCAGATGGTGCCCCGTGGTCTGCGAGTGGATCACATCAGTGAGTACACACCCCACACCACTTTAGCTCTCTCACATGCATAAGCAACTGTGAACAGGGGACTTTTTCATCCTGAAAAAAGAAACAAGGACCAGGGGTCATAAATGGAGATTGGAGATTAGATAAAGGGGCATTCAGAACAGAAAATAGGAGGCACTTTTACACAGAGAATTGTGAGGGTCTGGAACCAACTCCCCAGTAGATTCTGGGATCAATAAGCTACTAACAACCAAATGAGCAAGATGGGCCGAATGGCCTCCTCTCCTGTAAACTTTCTTATGTTCTTTTGTTCTAACACAAGGCTACTGGGAAGGGAAGCACAAAGAAAGCTAGTTATGAAATTGATGTTTACAGTGAAGTCAATTGCTTACTAAGCAAAGTAATGCAAAATTAATGTTTGAGGCATTCAAGGCTACACTGTAATATTAACCATGAAAGTGAAACATTGAGCCCACAGTGAAACCTGGAACAGCTCAGACTGCTTTGCAATGCGGGTCTGCAGTGACCCTGAATAACAGGGAGCTGTCAGGCAGCTACTGAAACAACTTGTTGAGGGTGCCTTGCCCACCAAAGAATTCAAAGCAAGAAACCAAGTTTCTATTTTGTTGCATGGGAAAACAAGTCTCCCCTGCAACGAGTTGCTTATAAAAAGAGTGTTGGTTATCCTGTAAAATAAAACAATAAACATTTGCATGAAATTAACATAGCTATGTTGGAGAGTCTGCGTCTAGGTTATGTTCTCGCAGCGCGTAAACTGATACCCGCTTTCAGCCTCAGTCCGTTCGCTTCTACTCAAGCTGATATTCCCTCATGCATAGACCTCCAGAGTCCTCTAACCCTGTATTATATCAGGCCTTTACTGTGGAACAATTCCTCAGCTGTGCAGTTGCTTGCCTGAGCTGGCAGTCTCTGTGTTACAGGGGAGGTTCTGGCCCAGGTCCCGGGCGTGCTCAGTATCCACGAGCTGCACATCTGGGAGCTGGCAGCGGGCCGAAACATTGCCACGCTGCACCTCAAGTGCGGCGACTCAGGGGTCTTCCAGGGGGTGTCCCAGCAGGTGCGAGAGATCTTCCATAATGCAGGGGTGCACGCCGTCACCATCCAGCCCGAATACACCAAAAAGGACCAGGACCTCCTGGCCTGCAACGCCCCCTGTCTGTCGGAGGACTGCCGGACACTGGGCTGCTGCAACGCCACTCAACCCAGCACTAACGCAGAGAGACATGACGAGCTGGGCATCGCCATCCTGCCAGAGCACTGCCCCTCACAGTACAGCAGAGACAATGTGGTGCTCAAGGTCACACAGTTATAGACCAGTTATAGTGACAACATGACTGTGACACTGAGCAGATAACCTGAATCACAGCTGGCAGTGGTGGCAAGCAAACTCCTGCAATCCTGGGACAGTTTGCTGTTTCTGTTTTATTTTCTGTTTGGTTATTTGTACAGATAGTACTGTGTGGAGATGGTCTTTTTCTTTGTCCAGGTTTAAATTAGGCTCTATTGTACTCAGATACTCCTGCAGTTTACGTTAATGAATTCTGTATAAAGATGAATGTTTGTAACATTACCTTTGCAGGGTAACTTACTGTATTTGCTAGAAACTTAACCAAACTTTTTAGTTCTTTGGCTATTGTTGTTGTTTAGTCACGTAAGTAAATGAATAATGTAGTTGAAAGAAGGCAACAATGATGTGAAGTCTCTGGTCTCCCCCACACTTCTCACTGGCTCAATAGAGAGGTTGTAAAGGGGAGTCTAAGCCTTCCTTTGATCTACCAGCTCAAGCAGGGAAAAAAAACGTTACCACTGTATATTTGCAAAGTAATTTCGCTGTTGAGATAATGAAGATACAGTCAGCACTCACATATCAGGCCCTATAAAATGTTGACTTCAGTGACAGTTAAACGAGTGTGACGCATATCTGATTATTTCATCTGATTTGACGTGTATGTAGGTGAGCACGCTGTAACCTGCCCCCTACCACCCAAACAACCCCCTGCCCTGCACACACACACACACACACACACACACATTTCATACAGAAAGAAAAAAACATGACTTAGGTTTGAGGAACTGTACAGGGAGAAATATATTGTAGCGCGCATTGTTCTTTTCTTTGGCACTGTTGCCATTTTCTTTTTCTTATTTTTTTCTTATATCTGACATCACAAGAGATGGATCATGATGATGGTAGATCGTTCATGGAAGATTTGATTCAGCAGGGTCAAGGTAGGATATTTACAGCAGTTTGTATCGAATGTTTAACTATTTGAGGACAGTCCTCCTGTTTTGTTTTCCATCTTGAGGGGTCTTTCATTGAAATTTGTTAGCGCACGAGTTGGGTGAATAGCACAGCAGTAAAAGACAAAAACTTGTCTGTTTTTTCAGGGAACACAAAAAAAGATACAATGTCAAAAATACATAGCTGAAAGGACTGTGTTTTAAAATAAGTAGGCTTCCATTTAGATATATTGTAGTTAGTTTTGTTGGTACAGTACTATATTTTCAACAGAAGTATTTTAATTCAGTATCACTTGCCAAAAGAGACGACACGTGGACTGTAATACAGTACATAATTTTAAATCCGGTAGGTATTGTAGCAGTATGTAAAATTCACCATTAACTACTCAACAGCAAAATTAAATCAAAAAATGTTACCCATACACGGAACCGCGTAAAACGTAAAAAAGCAATACAATTTAGCAAAAGTTTCTAGAATTAAAACAGTATCCAAAGTCAGTATTCAAAATTGCACAATACAGTGCTCGATAAGGCCCTAATGTCACAGTTCACGTGCAAATGAAAATGCACAAAAGCAACTAAAGATCACAGATTTAAAAAAATACATCGCAGTATCTAAAACTGTTTATTGATTAACTGTTTTACGTTACTGTAGCTTGTCTCGTTCGCTTTGTGTTGGCTGCATTTTCGTCAGGTGTTACTGGAGGAAGCGCTGTGTAAATGCACAATAAAGAATGATTTGGCATGCGAAAATAAAAACACGGGCTGTAACGGATAATTAAATTAATTGTAACACTGAAGAGATGCGCTTTGTTTCAGAAAACCAGTGACGGAGTCGGAAATCGCCTGTGACTGGTAAGTGCATTCATTAATATGGATTGATTTTATTCTTAATACAAGAGCGATAAAACGCGACTGACGTGTATCTGGGTAACGGATATCCAAGTGCTGACTGTATCGTGTTTTAAAATGAAAATAACTATAACAAATGTTATGTTTAACCAATTGGAGTCCATGATGCGTATCAAATATCTATTTTTTTTAGCTTAACTAGTTTAAGACAGCATTTAAGGAGTTTTTTTTTAAAAACATGAATTTGTTAGTTATTATCCTTCTGTTTCTTCTCCTGATCCGTTTCTAATTACTCTGTGTACAAGTGCTGATTTCAGTAAAAAAAAAAAAAAAAAAAATCTGTTTTGCATTCTGTATTATTAGCAGTGTGGAGTAGTGGTTAGGGCTCTGGACTCTTGACCGGAGGGTCGTGGGTTCAATCCCAGTTGGGGGACACTGCTGCTGTACCCTTGAGCAAGGTACTTTTACCTAGATTGCTCCAGTAAAAACCCAAACCGTATAAATGGGTAATTGTATGTAAAAATAATGTGTAAAAAATAATGTAATTGTATGTAAAAATATTGTGATATCTTGTAACAATTGTAAGTCGCCCTGGATAAGGGCATTTGCTAATAAATAAATAAATAATAATAATAATAATATTGATAATCCTTTATTTTAAACTATATTACTGTTTCGTGTCTTGTGATTAGATTGGCTACATCTGTTATACGGTGCTATGTATTAAATGTGGTTGCATTTTACCAACTAGACTGTTTCTCTGTGTACTGGGGTGTCACTTTTGTGTTGTGTAATGGTCAAGTGTACCATGAAGTTGTTTCTATTAAATTAATAGCTCGCCACTTATCTCACAAAGTATCTGCACAGCCTTGTATACAGTACCTATATGTTTAGATTTTTTGCAAAACCATATCCGGAAAACATATCACAATAAATGTACTTATTTAAAAAAAAGAATGGATTACACTGTGCCTGATCAAGACAGGCTTCTAGAACCAGCATGAAATCCAGGTCTCTTTTTAGGCTCCTGGCTGTGTCCTTTGAATCGTAATTCTGTACAGTAAAAAAAAACGTCTCACTGCCCAGCTCTGAAAATTGACAACGTAGTGCCTCTGTTTCAACCCCCGGGATCATTGTCAGAGCTGTTATCGGATCGAAACC
>NC_081193.1:76035013-76102513 GCF_902713425.1 Acipenser ruthenus | reverse complement strand
GCAGACGCCCTTATCCAGGGCGACTTACAATTATTACAAGATTATACATTATTTCACTTTATACAGATCACATTATTTTTACATACAATTACCCATTTATACAGTTGGGTTTTTACTGGAGCAATCTAGGTAAAGTACCTTGCTCAAGGGTACAACAGCAGTGTCCCCCACTGGGGATTGAACCCACAACCCTCCGGTCAGGAGTCCAGAGCCCTAACCACTACTCCACACTGCTGTCCCCTGCTGTTCTCCTCTGCCAGGTGCATTTCAGCTTGTGCCCATCTCTTTTTGAACTAAAGTCTTATATTGGCTAATGAATCTTCAGCTATGGGGGCTGGAGTATCTACATTATAACTGCCTTTCTTGTAAGGGGGCTCATTAATGAAATCATCGTCAGGATCTCTGATACAGCTCTGACTCTGAGGATAGTCCGTGCAGTGACTGCGATCGTGGTCCTCCAATGATGTCTAGGACCAGATCTGTAAACTCCCTATGTCGATATGGTTTATTGCCAATTTGGGGGTATTTGGCCTGGCTGTTGTCTTTTGTAGCTTTCTGCTTTAAATTGTTCCACCTTAACTTGATCTGATCCATGGTTTGCATCAGCTCAGACCCAGTAGAGGTCACTCTTTTTTGTTTTGCTGTTTTGCCTGAGTTTTCCTGTGCTGTGCTGCCAAAACCACCAACGACGGCATAATGATAAACAGTATTTGCATAATGATAAACAGTATTTGCATAATTATAAACAGTATTTGCGTCTTCCTATATGTAATTTCCCCCCACATCTTTATTTTTACGTAGCACAAAAATAAATACAATGTTGAACATCATGTATATAAAAAAATAAAAAATAAAATTTATTGAAGGTTTACCACTAAATACGTTTTTTTCCTTTTTGCTTGCATGGATACAAAACTTAAATAAATATGTAAATATTATATTATAACACTCTATTTGGATATATAGTGTGTGTTTGCTATGACAAGTCAAACAACATATCGATGTTCTACGATCATTTAAAAGCTAAATCCACCTCCGCAGTAAAATCACAATAATCCTGGTATTTTGGATCAAATTAATCCTGATCGCCTCTTTAAATTCCGAAAAAATCGTGATTTAAAAGTGCGATCGGATTACCAAAACGAAATCCAGATCACAGTAATCCAATCGCATTTTGATGTTTTGAAAAATCCAATTTCACAATATAATCCAGATCAAACGCAGAAAATCCGATTGCCAAAGTTTTGAAAAAGCAACCCCAGGGGGAGCAGACCAAGATTGAATACTTTAAAATCTCATAAATGAGTTGAGACATTAACCCTCATGAATACTTTAAGCGCAGCACAGAAACCAGGACCGGAGGAAACACAGTTGGAAATTAAGTGGAGATAAACAGGTTTTTACACAGAGAGTGGTGAAGGTATGGAATGGGTGTTAAAGCTGAATCATTGTCATCCTTTAAGACCTGGCTTGATGATGTTTTTACATCAATCAGCTACTAGGAACCGGACAAGCACTGACAGACTGAATGACCGTATTGGGCCATTCATTAGTTCTGATTGTTTTGTTGTGGTTGTAAATAGATGGATGGTTGTGTTTGTGTGTTTCAGATACGTTGGACAAAGACGGCGGGCAGCGCCTCAGACAAGTTCCAGGAGACATCGATCTTCAACGAGACGCTGCAGATCCAGAACATCCAGAGGATACAGGGAGGCAGATACTACTGTAAAGCCGAGAACAGGATAGGGGTGCCTGCCATCAAGTCCATTCGAGTAGATGTTCAGTGTAAGTCAACACTGAGAGACACAACCAGAGTCCAAAACCGCCAAACCCTGGCACTGTAGTGCTCCCACAGTTCTACAAGAGAGAAGTAAAAGTACAGGTTCAGGTTTATTACTGGTAGTCTTGAACCCTTATCTTAGTGAGCCCCCCCCCCTCCCCTCCCCCTCCCCCTCCCCCTCCGTGTGACCCTCTGGGGCCAGTTGGTGACCAGTTGATGACACCGCACTGCTTTCTAACTATCATGTTAGAAAGCCCCCCAGGGACTAGTAATTTTAAGGCCTGGATAAATAGTTTCAGCAGTAATGAGTGAGTTCAACCACAAGTGACAATAAACGCTTGTTCAATTTTCCTGCAACCTCCCGGCTGCTCTGGGTGTGACATTAGCACTGGCTGCAGTTTATTAGGGTGCGTGTACAGCATGCAAGACGAAAGTCTAGAGCAATACTCCTCATTAACAGTCCTTGTGTACCGCGAACAGCCCAGCCTTTATTTTCAACTGGGAACTGTTTATTTTAATCTGACACATGGTAGCTGCACTTTTTATATACTTTTATATACAGAACTATAGGGTTATTGATAACACGTTAA
Organism: Acipenser ruthenus; assembly: GCF_902713425.1. NCBI lineage: Eukaryota > Metazoa > Chordata > Actinopteri > Acipenseriformes > Acipenseridae > Acipenser > Acipenser ruthenus. Next base: position 76,100,143 of record NC_081193.1, on the reverse strand, counting down.
AGTCCTTTAAAATACAAAGGACAATAGGTGTGGTCGGGTAGTGGTTGAGGAGAAGATACTTCCCTCAAACTCATAGGGCTGTGACAGGAAGAGCTTCACCTGAGTCAAAGAGAAAGCAAACAGATCAACAGGGATGTAAATAAGATCCCTATCGAACAGTTTGATCAATTCCTGGTTTTACTATGTGCTTAATAAGACACACCTGAAATTGTTACCTAAACACCGTGGCTTGTAGTAAAACCTGGAATGGGTGAAACTGCAGTGCAATAGGCGTCTTATTTAAATTTAAATTGCTTTTCACACCTCACAGCAGGCAACAAACTAGTCATCAGATTACAATATTTATACATTGTTTGTAACATAAGGCCCTGGGTTGCAACTAGAACATCTTAGGAGTCTAGCAGTGCCCATTTCGCTTTATTGGGTTACTGTGGGATTTCTCTACCTCTCTCCCTTACTCTCCAGCTCTCAGGACAAGCTATCTATCTATCTATCTATCTATAAACAGTAACAGAACTAAAAAGATTTGGACTTTTAACTAAGCTGAAAGTTGAAAATCAGGTTGGCCTTGTAAAACTGTGGGGCTGCAAACTGGGGTTTGGTGGAGCGAAACATCTACTGCTGAGATGGACTTGGTCCAGAGACCTGATGCACAATACCCTATATACAGACTGTTGTGTAGTGAAACACTATCAGCTCCCCAGCAGTGGAGAGGTGATTATACACACAAGATGGAGCTGAAGGTAATTCAGCTAAAAAAACAAGCACTCATTAAACAGGTGTACGAACACCTCTATAGAACATGTACCACTGTACACTGCAAGCACCTGATATATTGTGGCTAAAACCACTTTGCCTTTAAGGTTTTTCTGTTGAATCTAATGTGGCTGTAATGCCTCTGTTAAAGGGAAAGTACATATATGCTTTAATGGTAACAATCTAAGTGTCTCTGGATGCAGTGTAATTACCTTGTAATTACATGTGTAGTTACTTTGTAGTTACATAGTGAATACCCAACCCCATGTGTACATAGTGTCATTATAAAAGACGCTAGCAACACCCACCATTTTTCATCTTGTAATTAAGCATCTTGCTGCATTGTAAATACATAAGTATATGTGTTATAATTGCATTATTACAATGTTATCAAAATATAGCTTGAGACACTTAATATGTGAGTTACTGCTAAAATCAATGGCATAATTCCAGACAGGAATGTTTTCTAGCTCCCTTGATAACAAGATGTAGCTCATAAAATCTGTTAGTTATAATTTAATAAAATGTTAATTTGATTAATCTCACCTAAGCCACAATAAACATATTAACGCGACTCACTAAAATCTAACATGGAAGACAGCTTGTTTAGTAAACACCTCAATGTGAACCGCAGCAGCTGTCTCTCTTGTGTTATTTTTAGTGCTTCAGTGGAATGAATTAAAGTTATCATGCTGCTAAACGTTTTCAGGAGGGATGTTTGATACTACAGTTGTATTCAATAAATAACATATTCATGTTCATTATTTAATCAACTTAAACCCATCATTATTATGCAGTTAAGAACAGTGAGTTTAGATCATTGCCATCCAGATAAACATCGCTCCACTGTGTTTATTTACACAACATTTCTGACGGAGTCCAGTGAAGCATTGTGTTAAAGGTGGCATGAGGTGGGAAACTGATGGGCCCATGTTTTGTAAGCACACAGTGCAGTAGAACACCAGTAAGCAGATGAGGAGTTTCTTTATCATTCGCCCCTATGAAAACCACTCTGAGATCCTGTCCATACATTCGTAACTTCTTGACTCGATTATTGCAATTACCTTTTTTTTTTTTTACAGGTCTTTCTTCCAGCTCCCTCAATAAACTTCAGCTGGTACAAAATGCTGCAGCCCGAGTGCTCAAAAAACACATTTAAACCAGCACCTCTCCCCAAGCTTGGCATTCCTTCTTTTGATTCCAGCACAATCTAGAATTGATTTTAAAGTTATGCTTTTAACCTACAAGGCCATCAAGGTTCAAGCCCCTTCATACATTTCAAACCCACTGCTGCCCTACCCATCTTCTATCTCTTCATTCTTTGAATCTGGGTTTGCTCTGTGAGACCAAGTTAGTTTTTTAAAACGCTTTGGAATGGCCTTGGTCATGAAAGGCACTATTCAAGTTAAAAGTTGTTGTATCTCTTATAAATAATTGAGATGCAGGGTGACAAAGCTTGAGAGCTGAGAATGGAGTGTTTAGACTGGTGAACATTATTAAGGTGCAGGGTAATCACAGTGCTGGAGAGGTGAGAATGGAGTGTTTCAGTGCTTGTGTGAGAGGGTGTGAGTTTTGGGTGACTCACACAGTGTATTTACAATAAGTCACACGAGTATTATTCACAATCAATGTTATTGGTCTTGGTAGACCATGGCTGTCTGTCTTGGCTCTGTGGTGTCTTGGTGTCTATCACCGCTGGTCCTTTGTTTACTCGCTCTGGTCATGGTGTCTACGTCTCTCCACCTCCTCTTCTCGACCCTGTACGTTCCAGTGTATCCAGAGAAAAGAACACAACGCCATCAGCTCTCTACGTGTTTCCAGCACCCGTCCAAAACCCTGTCCCCTGTCAGGGAACTCCCGCTACTCAACACAGTGCCCCTTATGTACCCCAGGCCCAGGTTATGCGTGTGACCAAACCCGCTTGTGTTATATATGTGTGACCTGAAACACCTGTGCTTCTGACCTTCCCAAGATGACCGTCACAACCAGCCCCTATGGTTAAGACATGCTCCATCTTGGTGAGGTCACGGGAGTAGCTCCCTTTAGTGCCTCCACCTGTCGGGAGGCCAGATTTCACTCCTTTTACCTGTCTTCACCCTTCCCCCCCCTCCACAGTGGTACCCACCTGCCCCCCCCTCCTCTCGAGATAAGTCTGCGTTAGCATTCAGCTTACCTGGCTGGTGTTCTTGCCCGAAATGAGGGTTGCATTGACAGGTACCATCGTGTCACCCGGGCATTGTTATCTTTCATGGTGTTAAGCCATCTGAGAGGGGCATGGTCTGTTACCACAGTGAAGGTCCGAGATAATATTGTCCACTGCTCGCGTAATGTTTCTCTCTGGGCAACAGCTTCCGGCTGATAGAAATTGCGTCATGCTCCTTCTCCTCCACCTCCCAGACCCACTTCCGATGCGTCAGTCTGTAAGATAAAAGGCTTTGAGAAATCTGGGCTTATGCAGGGGCCCGGGTCAAACATTTTTTAACATATCGAAGTCCCCCTGACAGTCTGTTGCACTTTTCTTGGTCAGGTCAGTAAGGGGGGCTGCCATCGACGCGATCAGGAATAAACCGCCTGTAATACTCTGCTAATCCTAATACTGACCTGACCTGATGCTTTGTCTTGGGAATGGGGACATCAAACAGTGCTTGTACTTTATTTATAATAGGACGCACTATCCCCCTTCCCAAGACATATCCTAAATAATTTGCTTCCTCTTTTCCAAAGGCGCACTGTGAACGTGTGGTTTGCAGTGCTCAGTGAAAGGGTGATGCAGGTGTTCCAGACAATGACAAAACACAAAGTTCACAGTTCAAGTTCTTTTCATTTTCTGTTTCCACTCTCCTTGACCATATAACAATAAATGCTGGCTTTACCCAACTATGGGTATTGCCAGCGTATAAACCAAGGGGTTACAGTCCCAAAATAATAATACACAAAACACAGATACACAACACAGAAACCGACACGTCTCCGGACAGTGCATGCTCTAGGTGCAGGTGCGGTGCTTGATTCAGTGGTGCTTACTTATGTACAGGTGCAGTGAAGTCCGGGCTTATGGCTGGCTTGAAGCGGCAGCTCCCAGATATGTATAATAGCCATCTGGCAAAGACAATGACACACAGTTATTTACAACAAACAATTCACTCTCTGTTTTCTCCATCCTCGTTTACTCCCATTAACCACAACAAAGGAACTGATCACGAGCATGGGGTATGCGTTGAACTTAGACTGAGAATTAACCTTCCTAAAATTGACACAGAAGCAAATCGCGCCATCTGGTTTGGTTATCACCACCGGACTGTACCACTCGCTCCGTGATAGCTCGATCACTCCAAGCTCTAACATAGCCTCCACCTCCCTCTTTATGATACCTTTCTGTCGTTCTCGTACCCGACACGCTCTTTCTCTCACCCTCACATCTGGTTTTGTGATTTATTGCATGTTTGATTAAATTTGTTCTACCAGGTTCCTTTGAAAAACCATCAGCAAATTAGTTTATTAACATTTTGAGATCTCTTTTCTGCCCACAGTTTAGATTCCCTCCCCATCGGGATGCCTATTTGCTGCTCAGTGGATGTACAGGGACCCAAATCAGCCTCCGAGGGGAGAGAGAAGATGAACAATCTCTCTCTCTCTCTCTCTCTCTCTCTCTCTCTCTCTCTCTCTCTCTCTCTCTCTCTCTCTCTCTCTCTCTCTCTCTCTCTCTCTCTCTCTCTCTCTCTCTCTCTCTCTCTCTCTCTCTCTCTCTCTCTCTCTCTCTCTCTCTCTCTCTCTCTCTCTCTCTCTCTCTGCTTTTAACAGATTGATATGATAAATTTGCTTAGCCTGGCGTCGCCCCAGCTGCCGAACTTCATAATTTACAGTTCCAATTTTTTGGATCATCTCAAAGGGCCCCTGCCATTTGGCGAATAGTTTCTATTCTGACGTGGGGAGAAGCAGTAACACCCAGTCGCCCAGTTGGAATGACCGAATTCAAGCGTTTTGGTTATAACTCCACTCTTCAGCCTGTTGGGACACTTGTACATTTTCCTGCACCAATTGGCTGACCAATTCCAGGCAATTTGAACACGTATCTTACAACATTGCAAGCTCGATTTTGATTTGATTCCCTCCCTTCTTTCACCAAATCCAGAATACCCCTTGGCTGTCTCCCATAGAGCAACTCAAATGGGGAGAAGCCGGTGGAGGATTGGGGTATCTCTTACAGCAAAAAGAAGGAAGGGAAACATTTAAACCCAATTCTTTATCTCTTTCTACTAAGCGGCTCAGCATCTGTTTTAGGGTCTTATTAAAATGCTGTACCAAACCGTCCGTCTGCGGGTGGTACACCGACGTTCTAATAGAGTGTATTTTGAGCAACTTGCTGTGAACAAGATGGCTTGGGGATGACGTCAGACCAGGAAAAGCATGGACACAGTACTGAGAGTGAAGTGCTGATGTGCGTATTTAATAAATTATAAGAATAAACAAACACAAGACAGAACACCGGCGCATTAACAAAATAACCGGTGGGCCAAAACAACAAGGGCCAAAACAAAAGGACTATACAAAACACTCAAGGAGTAAATAACACAGGACAAACAGCACAGCACGACCACAAAAAACACTCACCACATACCTCTAACACAAACATTACCTCTAACACGCTAACCCTTTCACCACATGTGATCACCTTATTTACACACCTCTGGATAGAGCCTTAATTATTTAAACATGTATGCAATTGACGGCTCCAGCCACATTCCCACGTGTGTATGCAGGGAGGATTTTAACTCTGTCCCTGCCACCCAATACTTTCCACATATACAACCCTGTGCCTCGGCAGGGCTCTCGCCCTACCACACTTGCACATTTGCTAAATGCACTCTGACATAAACGAAGTACCTTGGTCAGTGAGTATATTTTTCGATATGCCCAAGCAAGAAAACATTTTTACAAGTTCGTCTGCCAGGGCCTGTGCAATAATACTGCGCATAGGAACAGCTTCAGGGTAACAAGTCGCTTAGTCCACAATAACTAAAATTAACTGATACCCTAAGTCTGTCCTTTTCCTTTTGCGGCTGTTAATTGGCATTTCGAACATGATGCCACATATTTCAGTATATCCCCATAGATCTCAAGCCAATCAAATTTGGCTAGGATCCTTTCCTCAGTCTTTTTGTGGCCTAGGTGCCCGGCATACGGAATGCCATGGGCCAGTCTGAGCATCTCTGTCCGAAAAGACTGTGGAACCAGTAACTGATATACAACCTGCCCTGTGAATGATGCTCGGGATACCCGATACAACAACTGATTCCTTATGGCTTAATATGGATACATGAGAGGGGTCGAATTATCTACCATCCTCCCTTCCACTGACTGGATCTGTTCTTTCAACACTTGTATTGAGAGAGCCATGTTGTTTGGAACCAGGTAGCAACCATCTCTAAGGAAGTGAGTGTCAGTGACGAAATCATTAAAGAGCCATATTCGGTTGTGCATGTGACCGAACCCGGTTGCGATTTTAGCGTGACCTGAAACACCTGTGCTTCCGACCTTCCCAAGATGGTGGCCACAACCGGATCCAATGCTTAAAGCATGCTGGTGAGGTCATGCGAGTAGCTCCCTTTAGTGCCTCCACCTCTCTGAAGGCCAGATTTCACTTTTACCTGTCTTTACCCTGCCACAGCTTGTCATTAAGAATTTTCATGAAACTGTGTATATAGTACTTTATTGACATGAACTAGTGAATGTAATTTCTTGAAAGCCAAATGAACTAAGGTTCTCCAGAATACCGTAGAACCCTCTTGTTTTGTTCGAATGTAAAAAAAAACCAAAGAACCTGCAAGGCTGTTTGAATGGATTCCTACAGCTATTCATTAGTTTCAATCTGATAATTAGTTGTTGATTAATGTAGTTTAAGTAAAAATAACAAACATTTGCTTCTTAAGAAAAGACCTGCACCAACATCTTTTTTTTTTTTTTGGTTCAATGTTAAATAGATTTTGTTTATTAACACCAGTATTTGTACCTCTTGAAAATCACTAGCCGGAGTTATACAACTACACACATTCTCCTTTGTATTAAAGTCTCCTGGGACTATAAACCCAACTACAAATATGCTATCAGATTAATACTGCAGAGGAAATCCTTTTGTACACAGCCTCTACACAAGACCTGTACAAGCTAAGCCTGGTCCCATTAATCCGGCTATCTGTGTTTATGCAGTAAAAAAGCAATTTGATTCACAAAAGATTTATCTACTTTGGTTTAATATCCTCAGCCACTTTAAAAATGTACACGTATGACTGTTTGAAGATTCAGCTGCTAAAAAAAAAACACATTAATGAAACAATTTTGTGCTTTTGAACAGTTTGAATCATTTATCCTCAGACAAGCACGATCAAAATCTCAGAAACCATCCATCCTTCCTCAAATCTTATGGTCCTTAAAGGGTATATAAGGACCTTTTTATTGTATTGTTTCATGTTCCCATATGTTGCTACAACTGTTTAAGTAAAGTATTTTTTCTTTTTACATTTTGACCACTTTTTTTAAAAAAAATTAAATTGCATTCCCTGCCTCAAGATGGCTTCACATGTACCTGCACGGACCTCTCAGAACTACATTTCCTATCATCCTCCTGCTCACTGGTAAATCCATCTCAGTTACATATTTGAGCAGGATGATGATGGGAAATGTAGTTCTGAGAGGTCCATGCCGGTAAAGCCATCTTGAGGCAGGGAATACAATTTAAAAGTATAAAAAAGTGGTTGAAATCTAAAAAAAAAAAATTAAACAATACCCACACCTTACGCAAACAGTTGTAGCAACACATGGGAACATGTAACACAATAAAATAAAAAGATCCTTATATACCTGTGAACAGGCTGGCTGTAGGGGTGACGTCAGGCCAGAAAGAAACACACAGACAGGCAGTACTGGTGGGTGAAACTGAGACACTGCGGCGCTCAGTGTTTTAATAACACACAGAAAATAAAAGCTTGAACAAAACAGAACACAACACTTGAGGCCAAAATAAATAAACAAACAAAATGAACAGACACTAACAAACAGGGACGAACACTAAACATAAAACAAGCACGGTGCTGGTGCTTCCAGCACTCGTAGCAGCTGTTATTTATTTTTATTATTATTATTGCTTTTACCTCCTCACTCTCTCCCATTCTTTCGCCCTGAACACACAACCCCGAGTGAGTAAAACGTGCCTCTATATATATATATACTGTTGTGGCGGGATTGAATTACCAATGAATTATTCACTTGAATCCCAGCACGAGAACTAATTTGTGCAATCCCGTGCTCACAGATCCATTTATATCCTGTGCAACAAAACCTATACACCAACATTAACACACCACACGCAACACATAACACAAAACACACACATGGGCGGGGCACACTGCCACAATACCCTTTAAGGATCAGTGTTTGCATTTACACTTGTGTATGGTGCTTTTCCCAAGCTTGTTTGAGTAACTGGAAGAAGTACTATACCATATAAAAGGTTCCCATAGTAAAAACCATAGCAAAGTGTACAGTAATAAAGCACAGTGGAAACACGGTACACCATAAGTAGTGTTCCACGTTTTCAGTTTTTATCTTAAAAAAAAAATAAATAAAAAAAATCCGGGAATTTTTCGGAGTTTATTTTACAAATATTAAAATAGGGATAAAATCGGTAAAAATAGTTTTTATTTGAAACATCTCTAAAAATTGGTTGGAAAAAAATCTCAGTATACACACTTTACATGTGGAATATGATGTGTAGCAGTTCTGGTTTCTGATTAAGTTTAATGTCCCTGGTATGTATGATGAAGCAGAATCTTCTCATCCACAAAGTATTTTAAGCCTAAGTATTTGAATTTAGTTTTTGATCAAGCTAGTAGTTACTACGTCCAGCAATTGCCACAATAATCAGACTTTGATTGGCCAACATAATCTGGTGAGAGTGTGTTTGTGAAGTGACAGAGAACCACAGCTGAACGTTATTTGACCTTCTGACGTCTAAACATCCTAGGATACAGTGTAGGTCTGCTTATTAAAACAGCATTTTAATCAAATTATTGTGCATTTCCTAGAAAATAGTACCAGGATAATATTGAATAACAGACACAAATTGGGTATAAATTAGTAAAAACCGACGTCCAGTTAAAAAAAAAAAAAAATAAATCCTGTAATTTTTTGGTAACATTCGGAATAACCCGGAAACGCGGAACACTAACCATAGGTAAGCATTACCATAGTTTACCATGGCAAACTATGGTAAATACCATTGGGAAAACAGCAGAATTACTAAACAAACTTACTGTTGTAAAGTGCTATGACTTTGTCCAGATGTCTATTTCCAGAAACTTTAAATAGGCAGTTGCTGTTACAGATTCATATGCGAAACAATAAACAACACAGAAAACCATTTGCGTTATATTTTAATGTATACATTTAATATAAGGCACATACAGTGTCCTGGAAAAAGTGTTGGACCTCTATGCAACCATACACATTTGGTACTTTGTAGGGCTAGCATGGATGACACTGGAAAGCTGTCAGGATGTTCCCTCCACTGCATAATTCATCTCCATTCTTTGCTCAGTGCACCTGTCTGACAATCCAGTTTAGTACTCCCTCTGGTAGAGGTGCTCTTAGGAGGGTCGAATCTGGCAGCTTGGGATGTTTCTGGTCAGCTCACTGATCTACCTTATATACAGTAGCTCCCAACTGTCACACCTTGTTCCAAGTCAGCTCTCACCCTCAAGATTTCAGCTGTGGCTTTTATATCTGCAACCATCTGATATTTGCAAATCAGCAACACTAGATGTGGTGTATTGCATAATAATCACGGGCAGCAGTGTAGAGTAGTGGTTAGGGCTCTGGACTCTTGACCGGAGGGTTGTGGGTTCAATCCCAGGTGGGGGACACTGCTGCTGTACCCTTGAGCAAGGTACTTTACCTAGATTGTTCCAGTAAAAACCCAGCTGTATAACTGGGTAATTGTATGTAAAAAAGAATGTGTAAAAAATATTGTAATTGTATGTCAAAATAATGCTGTATCTTGTAACAATTGTAAGTTGCCCTGGATAAGGGCATCTGCTAAGAAATTAATAATAATAATGGGTGGTCAAATGCTTTTTTCAGGACGCTGTATACAGTGCCTATAGAAAGTCTACACCCCCTTTCAAAATTTTCAACTTTTGTTGCCTTATAGCCTGGAATTAAAATACATTTATATATAATATATATATTAATTTATCTACACATCCTAACCCACAACTTCCAAGTGAAAAAAATGTTCTAGAAATTTGTAGAAAATTAATTAAAAATAAAAACTGAAATAGCTTGGTTGGATAAGTGTCCACCCCCCATGTAATAGCAATCCTAAATTAGCTCAGGTGTATCCAATCGCCTTCAAAATCACACTCCAAGTTAAGTTGCCTCCACCTGTGTTAAATTGTAGTGATTTACATGATTTCAGGATAAATTTAGCAGTCCCTGTAGGTTCCCTCTGTTGTGTAGTGCATTTCAAAGCAAAGACTCAACCATGAGCACCAAGGCGCTTTCAAAAGAACTCCGGGACAAAGTTGTTGAAAGGCACAGATCGGGATGGGTATAAAAAAATATCAAAGGCCTTGAATATCCCTTGGAGCACGGTCAAGACGATTATTAAGAAGTGGAAGGTGTATGGCACTACCTAGATCAGGCCGTCCCTCCAAACTGGATGACCGAGCAAGAAGGAGACTGATCAGAGAGGCTACCAAGAGGCCAATGGCAACTTTGCAAGAGCTACAGGCTTTTAAGGCCAAGACTGGTTAAAGTGTGCATGTGACAACAATATCCCAAGCACTCCACAAATCTGGCCTGTATGGTAGGGTGGCAAGAAGGAAGCCATTACTCAAGAAAGCCCACCTTGAATCCCATTTGAAGTATGAAAAAAAACACTCACCAGATTCTGTAGCTATGTGGCAAAAAGATTTGTGGTATGACAAAACTAAAATTGAACTTTTTGGCCTAAATGCAAAGCATTATGTTTGGCGCAAACCCAACACTGCACATCACCCAAAGAACACCATCCCTACTGTGAAGCATGGTGGTGGCAGCATCATGTTATGGGGATGTTTCTCATCGGCAGGGACTGGGGCACTTGTCAGGATAGAAGGTAAAATGAATGGAGCAAAGTATAGAAAGTCCTTGAGGAAAACCTGCTGCCCTCTGCAAGAAAGCTGAAACTGGGAAGTTCACCATTCAGCATGACAACGACCCAAAGCACACAGCCAAAGCTACACTGGAGTGGCTAAGAAACAAAAAGGTAAATGTTCTTGATGCCCGACCTAAATCCAATCGAGAATTTGTGGCATGACTTGAAGATTGCTGTCCATCTATTTACTTTAAGAAAAAAAATATCTTAAAACAAGGTTGTGTTTTGCTCTTCCTTGAATTAACTTTTGCTTTTTACTCTGAGAAACACGAATTTCATTTCACTTTGTCCTGGCTCACTTTCTACCGTAGTCTCCATAGTTGCTATAAATAGAATGATAGATAGATTTTTCCAAGTTTCAACAGTAATGCATAATCTACTGCAACAGAGTAATCTGATTGTTTATAAATCCTGTGACAACGTATAATAAGTAAAGAGCACCAATATCAAACATGAATTTAAATGTTCGTTTTCTTCTTGTTATATCTCATAATATACACAAGCTTTACAACCGATCAGATCACTCTGTTGCTGTAGGCTATGTCACAATACACTACAGCTTTTGCTTTCTGTAGTGTATGAAATGGAACTACAGCAACCATGGAGACATCAACAGATGAGAGCATAGTAAAAAGCACAGATGTCTAGATTTATTCAAGTATCCGAGAGTCAAGCAAAAGCATAAGTAAGAGTACAAAAACATAATTACCTTCTGGCACATTACATATATAAACACATTATCACAACAATACTAACTTTTAAATGCAGGTTTGATATTCGTGCTTTTTACTTTGCTCTTGCACTTTGGGGTAGCGTCGTGCATTGGATCCATTACCCACGGGTGCCCGGGGGTGACCCGCAAAGCGTGTTCAGGTCAGAATGTGAACTTTTTCGCAGTATGCAGTTCGGGTGCGGGTCAGAAAATGTAATTTTCAAGTCAGGCTCCGATCTTAATTTGAATCACCAAAAATGTTTTCTGTCTTTTCAGCATACTCATCTGAAACCCTTTCCCAAATAATGTATTAGAAGGTAAATGTACCAGTATTTCCAGCACTAAAGCAGGAGGTGATTAGGGAGGAGTCGGCTGACTTAGTTTGTTTTGCTGCTTGTTTGATACATGACAAGATACTTTTATTACGTCTACTTGGTGATATTAAAAATGTATGTGGACGAGAAGAAACAAAAGATAACGCAGGGTTTATATCATGCAGTGGATAATAGTGTAAGAGGTCAATCAGAAGTGTGGAATTCTTTTTGAATCCTAGCAAATGAAAATAATGAACATGTCACTAGATTCCTTGTTTTTCTGTACGACAGCCATAAAACATTGAAAGCACAGGTGTAGCTCCCTTTCAGCTGGTGGCACGAAAGGAATAGACAGGTATTTTGTAGTAAAGTAAGTAGAGATAGTTAATATGTTAAAATATATCCAGACCACTAGAGCGAGCCACCACGCTGTATAGCCTATTGTATTAACTGTGGAGAATGGTAGATATCTGTGTGTGAATGTGAAAGCATCAGTCGATGCAGGCAGAAGGTAAAGGATAAAAACTTGCAGGTTTGGGTCAGGTTGCAGGTCTTATTAAAGCGGGTTGGGTCGGGTCACGGGTATGAAGACCCGGATGTGGGTTCGGGTCGAGTCCTGTAGTAGCGGGTCCGGGTCGGAAGCGGATCACAAAAATCTGACCCGCGCAGGACTCTGCTTTGGGGTGTGGAAGTAGCCTGGCTGGTATTGTATCTTTAAGAAGGCTTCATTAGTCACAGGGCTTGTGTCCTGTTTGGATTTCCATGTATCTAGTTGTGTAAATATGCACCACAGGGCTTGTTTTACTCATAACAGCAGAGTAGCTTTCCAGGACACTCTTCTAATTTAGATGTTTTAATGTAAAGGAGATTTTTCTTCTTCAGCTAAGACAAATTGAAATCAATCAGTAGATGTGGAATTATTCTTTTCCCAGGAGAAGCTCTTCTGATTATCTTGTTTTCAAGAGAGCCCAGCAGGGCACACTGGCAGTTAACACAAATCAAGGCACGCAGCGCAAACAATACTTAATTTATAATCAGTTACAAGACGCTGTCAGTGCACTCCTCACATTGGCGGACAATTATAGCAATGCTGATATTCACTCTTGCTTCTTGACAGGACAGTGCAAGGGCATTCCCCAAGGTATTTGGTTCATGTTCGCCAAGACATTTTCTTTTTTGATTAATATTGACATCTTCATGATCTGTAAAAAGCACTGTCAATAAAACACATACAAAGCATAATATGAAGAGGATTAGTCATTTATCATTCACATTACATTCTGTAATTGTATTTGAGGTTCTGTTTAAATGTACTTGTCTGTTATCATTAAGAGCAAGTCAGAGGGGCCAATTATCATGTATTTGTTGGTAGTGTGAGAATTGGCTAATGCACATTCAAGACTAACTAAGCTTCCCTTCAAACACAATTTTATTTGGAGTATTTTCTTTGGTACATTAAAAATGCTAGATTAGGAATTTGTTCAAATGTCTAATTTTGGAACGCCTAAAACATAGTATTATCGTTATAAAAGGTTGCCTTCGTACCCTTCGAAGGGTGCTCTGACAAATACTGCTTCTGTTTGTAGGACTGGGACCAGCTTCTTTTTGCTTGATTTATGAGGAGACACAGGCATGGAACAGCAATCTGAAGTGTGAGCTTGCTTTTTAACAAATGGATGGTATCATTCAAAAGCACAGTCCATTTGCAAGCACATTATGATACTGTATTGCAATTGGTTCTATGAGAATGTTTAATTTATTTTGAAAATCTAGATTTGTGCATTAAAAGAACAATAACATTTTGATCAAAGTAAATGTACGAGTCCACTATAGCAAAGTGCCCTGTGCAGATTCAAACAGTGGCACTCTTGCCTGTCTACGGATACTGTTTCACAGTGAGCTGCTCTATAAAGACGATCCATTATAGTTCTAGTAGATCTGCTGTATTACTGTATATCCGGGATCAAGTCTAGATAACTCAGCAGAAGAGTCTATTTTACACAAAACATCTGCATAATCAATCCTGCACTCAGTTCAGTTTGTGTAACCTTAATCAAAACTCATATTGACATTTCCTACCATGTCATTTCAGGTAATCAATTTGTATTTTTGCCTGAATCTAAACAAGTCAAAAATCGGCCTCTATATGCATAGATCAAACATTACCAGGCTTAGTTTTTCTAAACTTTTTTTTTTTCTGTTAATAGATTTTTTGCTTTATTTTTTTAATTTTGCAGGCTTGCCTCTGTCAGATCTCAGAAGCAAAGCAGAATTGGACCTGGTCAGTACTTGGATGGGAGATCTCCAGTACAGTAGATGCAGTCAGCTCCCCTTTATCGGGACGCCTCAGGAGAAGTAAAAATATCCCCACTAAGCAGCTGTCGCAATTAAACAAGAGGCATTTGAGACAATATTATTCACACTTTGTTTCTTAATGAAAAAGAATGAAATCACATTGCATTATGAATACAATTATGGTATTCCTAAACAAAATGAATCACTGTTTTTTTTATTTCTACATGAAATTAAAAATAATGAAATCACATCTTATCACAAGACAAGGCACCAGCGATATTGACACGTCAACTTTCTTTGCCAAAGCAGCCTGAGAAACCACAGCAGACTCCAGCTCCTTCAAGAGTTCAACGTAGTTTACGCAATTTACACAAGTCACAGAGTAATCACATACTCACTGCACTGTGCTACGCGAACCTGTCTTGCTCTGAAAAGCGATCTCCGTTCATCATTTGAAAATGCTATATCCTAGTTAAATGAAGTGCCATCCCAATTAAACGAGCATTGGGAAGAACCATCTCCGAGTTGTATCCCATTTAAGTAGAAATCCCGATTCAGTATCCCGATTAGGCGGCGCCGACTGTACCAGGTGTCGCTGCGTATGAAGTGCTGCTAGTGCTGTCAGTAGGGGGCGCGCTGCGACAGAGTTCACCCAGAACCCCATGCGCTGCATTGTTTTATAGAATACTGTGCTGTAGGAGGTGCCCTTTTTCAGCTGAGGTATTAAATGTATTTAGAATCTTGAGAGCTTTCATCCACAGGTCAGGAAGCTCCACTGTGGGGCACTACCATGCAGTAGATGACCGTAGTACATTCAGATTGAACGTCTAGCTTTAAAAAAGTGAAATGGAAGAAAAGTACATTGAAAAGGGAAATAAATCTGTATATTAGAGATTTCAAATGTTTATAATTACAATAAGTCCAATATTTACCAGTTTTGGGAACTACCTTGATAGCTGTTGACCTTGTCTGTACAGTAGCACACTCTCCTGTGGTTCAGGCTCTTACCTTCCTGACATGGTCAACTACCCGATGATAATGCCCCAGGGTTCTATTGCTGTTGTCCCACTACATAATTCATTCAGAGGAGCAATCTTCTTAACTCCGAGGCCCTGGACAAACTCCAGCACAAGTTAACATTCTGTCTTTGCCAGTCTTACCAAAGACACTGCTCTGAGAGCAGTCTTTATAAAGTCAATGTGAATGGGTTTGGCTATGAAGTTTCCTCCTGATTATGACTGTACTGTCATCACAATACAGCTGGTATTCTTTACAATCAGGGGTCTAATCACACATTTCTCAGGTCTTCCAGAAACTGTATTAAACATCTTGTGAATGCCAAGGTAAAGATGTTCCTATATTTAAAAAGCATTCTTAACTTGAAAGCTGGTTACCATGTGTTGATGTGGTAAATTTACTTTCTAATCATCCTGTATATAAATAACTGCTGTCAGAAAGAGGAGAAAAGTCCATATTTATCTAAAGTGAATAAAACGTGTAGGTTATGCAAAAAAAAACAAAAAAAACATGTTCTCTTGATTCCTGGAAAAATGAGGGTAAAATATATACAATATAACCTGAACTAAATCGCTTGAATATAATATACAATAACTACTCACTGAGCTTACAGGGAACTATTAGGATCACTGAATATTATTGTTCGTATAAGGATTTCATTTCAGCAGAATACAACAAACCTGAATAAAGGATTTGCAGATCCAAGTGATAGACCTGAAGCAAAGCAGATATTAACACGCTGTACACTCAGTCCTGTTTTTGTGAAGTCAAGTTACCAGATAGTCACCGATTCTGTACCAGTCCATGCATTAAGCATGAACCACCCCTTTCTCATAGCAGGATATGGATGGAGCAGTTGAGCCTCAAGCCTCCATGCCTAGAGAAGCAGCCTTCCATTTAGGGGTGAGGGAGGGAACAGTTCCCCATGCCTCAAACCTGCCCAGGACTGGAGGGAGCAGTTCAGGTCCTGTACTGATTCAGTGGGACCCAGCACTCCTTTTATTTGATTTGAAGAAAGGAGTCATTCAATCCTGTTGCGATGACTGATATGCTAGAAGAAAGGATAGGGAAGAAAGTGAGAGGGACTTGTAGAGAGCTTCAGTAATTGAGGCTCAGAATGAGTTCACATGCCTATCTCTGAGCTTGCTGATGGCAAGTGTAAGAGTCTGTAGCGTTGTGTGTATGAGGTTCAGAGAGGGCAAAGAAATGGAGAAGTTACTCACATTAACAAATTACAATAAATAATCAAAAAAGTAGGTATGGGGGTTTGCATGGTCAGACTCAGCCTTGTCCTGTTCTTCAGATTGTTTCTGTTTCTGGTTTGTAGTCTTGTCTGATGAAATCCTTGATGATCTCACACTAGGAGAGAATGAACACCCTTGTGGAAGAACACAGCACTCCATGAGAAGAAATCTGTTCTCACGCACAGACCTCTCATTTATTTCAAATCTGTCAGCAGTGAGAAGTTCAGGGAGATTTGCATTGCATTTCACTTAAACCTTAGACTGCAGGCCAAGATTAAGAAGAGCTAATAGTCCAGAATGTAAATACTAACAAGTGCAGTGTGTTCGTTTAGGATTAGTGCAGTTAGTCGGAGAACATGATGCATCTGCACCGCATCCTCACTCTTCACTGGCAATGCCTCCAGCATTCTGACACTGTTTCCTTTTTAAAGATCAGATATATCTGTACTGAGCTTCTTGTTGGTCCAAAATGATGGTGCATAGCATAAATAATCCTAGAAATGTTTTAAAATCTATATTCTGGAATGAATTAGGGTCTTGGATTGCTTTAAAGACTTATTTTTACAGTTTAGCCTTTGCAACTATTTGGGCCGTCAGTTTTCATGTGGTTTCATGCTACAATTGTGAAAAAAAATAATGTCTGGGCCCAATAATGTATTAATTTAACAGCTCATTGTTTTTATTATCCTCTCAAATTAATTAATGATCATGATCATTCTTTAAAACATATTAATCAAACATGAAACACAAAATATTGCAACATCCACGTAATGATACATACCTGTGTGTGTGTGTGTGTGTGTGTGCAATGTGAGGAGTGCAGGAGACAACAGCAGTTAGCAGCCACAGTGTTGTTTTCTTTGAGAGAGCACTGGTAAACTGTCAAATTCACAATTATACAGACAAAAATAAACTGGCATCGGAAAAGCTGGGCATCGGCTAAAAGTTGTATTCCACAGCCCATAATGATTACTTGTCAAAACAATGCAGACTAAAGTACGGTATAGTTATTTGTAAATCTCACGTATCCCAAGTGGAAATGAAATTGGCATCCAAGGAAACATTTAGCTTCCCATTACATAGACACCTTCACCTTTCCTCACCTTCACCGAGCTGTGCTAATATGAGTAGAGGGACTGCGATGGAGGGAGACAGTGTTGTCTGATGATTAGAGCTGAGGGACTGGAAGGGAGATATTGTGGAAGGACTGGGAAGCAGGCAGTGGTTACAGCTGAGTGACTTGCGAGGGATGCAGTGTTATCTAGTGGTTAGAGTTGAGGGACTGGGATGAAGGCAGTGTGGTCTAGTGCAATGGTAGAGACATGCTTGTAACTGGAACACACCGGCAGTAACGAATCACACCATGGTAATGTATCAATCTGTTTGTTCCACTCAATCACAGAGCAATTAGAAATTATGATGCAGAGCTTCAGACTGCGACCGAAATGGTTGCAAATATGACAACAAAAACGTTTTTGACAACGGTTTTTACAGGGATAGACACAAAAATGCGGCCTGTCCCTTTTAAAAGCAAGTATTAATGCAACATAACATTGGTATGTGTAGGCTATATATATATTGTAAACCAGAGACTCGCTCGTATTTTCCCCTCCATACATGACCCCAATACACAGGATTTGAAGGAAAAAACTCTTCCGTGCACTTTAATTTTTACAAAAAATTAATCAAAAACAAAACACCTAGATCTCCTCGAGTACTAACTAAACAAACCAGGAACCTAACTAAAAACAGGTAAGCTAAGCTGTTTCCTGTTAAAACAGACACAACAAAAACACACCATTTTTAAAGAATAATAAACACTACACACAGTACTTTTTTCCCCCTCTTTCTTGATACGAGCACACAATCAAGCGAGCTTTTTTGCACAGCAGCCCTGAGCAGACTGACTACTCTCCTTAAATACCCTGCACCTGGCTCCAGTTTACAATGATAGCCAGGTGCAGGTGATAATTAACAATAATTAACAATTAAATTAGGGCTTTTCAGCCCATGTCCTTCTGGGAGGTGTAGTCCTGTGTTCTCCCCGGACTACACTTTCTTACTATATATATATATATATATATATATATATATATATATATATATATATATAAATAAACATATCACATGTTTTAATAAACTGAAGAGCAAGAAGGACGGTAACAATTTGATATGAATACAAATGCTTGCAAGTGCCTACTGTATTAACAACAGCTGAATACTGGAACCTCAGTGTTTTGCAACAGGGTGACCAAACATGTGTGAGTAGGCTACTGTTGTGTATTAATGTAGCTTAAAATGAACTGTTGCATTTAAGAAATATAGAACACGAACAACAAAAAATTAAAATACACTTAAGGTTTTTGGGTGGCACACGTGCCATTAACAAAATGCCCTGGAAACTTAAATATAGAAAATAATTAATGAAGGGCTGAAATGCAGCAAAAAACTCAATAATTAAACAAAAACGGAAGTGAAAATGTTATCGTACCAAGCTGAAAAATGTTTCCAATAAACCAACATTATCTTTCGCCAGTCAAATCGTATAATGCCTAAATGAAGTTTGGTCTCTGTTGCATCTTGCATCCCAGATATAATCGATTTAGTTACATCGTTTACTGTCATGAGCTGATACCATCTCTTCAGCCAAAGAACAGGCACGGCCAAAGAGTACTGTTACCATAATGAAAAAATGTAATGTATCGTGAGTTTTGTACTAAAGCAGGGTCAGCTGTTGCAGGGAAAACAAAGTTTATTTCTCAAACTGACCATTTTAATAAACGTGAAAGCAGAACCCACAGAAATAATTGGGAGTGTAATTAGGAAGTGTACTGCTGAGAAAAAAAATGAAGGGAATTAAAAATGAAATGTACTGCCACTTACTTGATTGCAGTAAAAAATAAATCATAGAGCAGTTTGTGTTACATGCTGTCAGATCAGACTTCACTAACACTGAGCATGGGAGCTGCAGCATGCTATTTCCATATTACAACACTTGCAAAATATTTAAAATATAAACATGCTGAGTTAATTGCAGTCAGCTGCATAGATCAACCATTCAGCAGAATGAGGCAACAAACAAGTGGGTACAGACATTAAGGAGTGTGGAATAGTGGTTAGAGTTGAGGGACTGGGAGGAAGGGAGGCAGTTTGGTGTAGTGGTTAGAGCTGATGGACTAGAGGGAGGCAGTGTGGTGTAGTGGTTAGAGCAGAGGGACTGGGAGGGAAGGAGTGTGGAATCGTGGTTAGAGTTGAGGGACTGGGAGGAAGGGAGGCAGTTTGGTGTAGTGGTTAGAGCTGATGGGCTGTTGGGAGGCAGTGTGGTGTAGTGGTTAGAGCAGAGGGACTGGGAGGGAAGGAGTGTGGAATCGTGGTTAGTTGAGGGACTGGGAGGAAGGGAGGCAGTTTGGTGTAGTGGTTAGAGCTGATGGACTGGGAGGAAGGCTGCGGCTTAAACATGAACTTTTCTTTCTCTCTCTCCCCCACTCTCGAGTTCCCTCTCCCGCTTCTCCCTTGCCCCTGTTTTTCTCTTTCTCCAATCCCCCACTCAACTCACTCTTTTTCAATTTCAATTTCAAATAAGGTTTATTGGCTTGACAAGTTTATTCAGGTTTTGCAATTACAATCAGGACAAGTTAACAAGAACCCAGTGCATGTTAAAACATGCATGCTATTATACATAATACTGTCAATTACAAACAGAACGTGCAGCAATATCCCTCAGGCTGTGACAGGCAGTCACATTCTCAGCAGCTGTTTTCTCTACATTTCCTAAAAAATAATTGGGATCCTTTTTCATCTTTACATTCGATGAAGTCAATAATCTGACAAGAGAATTTGGGAAATAATGTATCCCTTACTGTGACATTATTGCAGAATAGAGCAAAATACACCTCAGGTTCTGTCTCCCCCATTTCACACTGGTTACACAGCTTTCTCTCTTTTAATGTTTCCTGTTTTTTTTTTTGCATTTTAGTCAGGATTGCCCCTTCTCCCTCTTGCTCACTCTCTCTCATTCTCCCTTAACCACTCTCTCCCTCACCCTCTGATTTATCCCTTTCAATCCCCTCACCCATCTGTCAGTTACTCCCCTCTAACCCCTCTCTCCCTCTCTTTCTCATTCTCCATCTACTCCTCTGTCTTTCTCCCTCTACTCTTCTACCTCTTGTTTATTCCTCCTCTCCCCCTCTCACTCGTTCTACCCTTCTATCTGTCGTTATCTCACCCTCTCCCTGCCTTCTTCCCTCTCCCCCCTCACCTCTGTCTCCTTTTTCTCTTTCTCTCCCTCCCCTCTTCCTCTCTCCCTCTCCCCCTCTCACCTCCCCCCTTACGGTTGTCCTTCCCACCGCACACTGCCAGACATGTCCTCGTTAATCCGGATGAAAACTTAGGCTTCTCATTTCTAGTTTGTTAGGTTTCCTGAAAGAAGATAAATTTAATTTCTAAAAGACCACCCGAGGGATTTCTCTGATCTTGTTTAGTTTATTTAATGTTATTGATTGATTGAAATACTTAAACCAGGAACAACCCTGAGAGATGAGATCCTGTTTTCTGAGCAGAGCAGAAGCGCTCATAATCTTGTACTAAACACAGCCTGGAACAATCAACACAGACACATGGGCATAGTGCAGAGGCTTATTAGGGATGCTGATTTTAATGAGGATTTGTATTTGGAGGACTGTACTGTGTGCATTCTTTAGAAAATTTCTGATTTATTGAAAAAATACTACTTTACATAGAGGGCCAGAGAATGGGCCAGATATTCAAAATAATTATGTACCTAAAGGGGCCATGTACCCATCTAAAACCCCTTTCACACTGGCATGCTCTACCCCGGTCGGAACCTACCCGGGTTGGGACCTGATGTCATGTGGGTCGGCTACGTGATTTCGCACTGCTTTTGATAAAGCAGGGTCGACCTGGGTGACAGAAGCAAATACACAACATGTGTCCCTGAAGCAGCTTGTTATGGACGCTTCCATCCAAGCTGCGTTGGCCCAAATGTCTCAATCAACAAAAATATGGCTAAACAGAATAAACAGCAATGTTCCTTGCGGAAGTGAAACCTTCACGCAGGCGTGGTTGTTTGTTATTTTGTCAGCTTATGAATGGCCACCATGCATTTTGTCTTGCTCGACCTGGGTCAAAGTGTGTCGACCCACATCCTGAGGTGGGTCGCTTCGACCCGGGTCAATCGGGGTACGACCCAGGTATGTGGTTTCACACTACACGGGATTGTGACCTGGGTAGCCAGAACTCGGGTTGGGACCTGTGCATGAGTGCCATTGTGAAAGGGGCTTTAGTGTCTGAATTAAGCGCACAGTTTTCTAATTGCTATAAACCAAGCCCAATTAACCACATCCTAAGAACGAAAGCACACAATTTGCTGGCTGTTCCCTGAGTTAAGTGTCCCAGCTGCTGTATTCAAACCCAAAAGTGTTCGGTTTTTTTTCTTTCCGGGGCTAGACTCTGTGGCAACTGATTTAAAGGAACAGACCTCATATTGGTACAGTATTGGAACGCTGTGCTGAACGTTATTTAAACTAATAACCAAAAAGAGAGACGCATGTTTTAATCAGTTAGCCTATTAAGAGGCATTCATTTACAGAACTAGGCTATACTTGGGGTTTTAATAGAAAGAAATGATATCATTTTTAAATAAGTGGTGGGTTTATATTGGCAAGTCATCTGTGACCCACAGTAAGTGGTTGCCACCAAAGTTGCTTGCACTTTATAAGAAGAACATTGGCCGTTTTAGCAAATATATTTTCACACAAAAACACATTGTATTGGCACTTCATTCTTTGTAATATTAATAACACAAACACACTTTTTTTTTTTTACCTTTTAGCATATTATGTGTTGTCAACTCTGTCACTTGCAGTATTGGTCCCTGTCTCATACTATCCTGGTTTTTGTGCTCTCTCGTCTATAATGGTGACTACAGCTATCCTGACGAAAGTCTTAGCTGCAGTGTAATTTACAATAATAATGTACCTTCATAAACGGCAGATTCAATTTGAATCTTTGCACAACGTCAACAGACAAAGCAATAAAAAATAAATAAAAACAGAGGTAACCTGCTTTGAATGTATTTGTGTTACCTTACATGTTACTGTAACAATTAAACTTTTTGAGTTAATGAATAATAATAGTAAAAAATGATAAAGTGTATGTATACATGTGTGTTGTGAATACACAACATACAGCATTCTTATAATGTCACATATCCCTGTAGCTTTGCAGTATCATAGCGGTTGAGTGTAGTTGTCTCGGTGGTGGCAAATGATGGAAAATATGGTAGCCAAGACATGGTTTCTGTGTATTGGCTTATTACCAATGTCATTTTTTCCACCCTTGCAATTGCTGTAGGAGTTTTGCTGTAGCTCATTAGCATGTAAAATGCTCAAGATACAAAAATTGTAATGTGCTCAATCTGAATGCAAAATGTGAGTACTTAATCACCTAGTATATATGGGCAAGTGCTATGGCGAAAGTCCTTTTTTAAAGTGTTTATTTAGGAATTGTTGTTTTGGTCCTGGGTGTTGTCATCTATTGAGACAGCAGCAGGTATTGAAATCTATCATTTCATCCAACCTTTTATATGGTGCAGTGGCTATAGCAATGCAATATGGCCTTGGGTTGTTAGTTCACACCCCTCTATCTATCTATCTATCTATCTATCTATCTATCTATCTATCTATCTATCTTATTATTATTATTATTATTATTATTATTATTATTATTATTATTATTATTATTATTATTATTATTATTATTATTATTATTATTAGCATTATTATTAGCATTATTATTATTAGCATAGGAATGCTTGCTTTTCACCATGAATCGTAAATCACCAAAAAAATGTATGGAGTTTTTTTTTTACGTTTTCACTAATTTTAAGAATGTGGATTATACATTTTCACATTGCTAGTTTCAAATACACTGTTTTCATTGTTATTGGCATTGGAAATCTTTTTTGCTTCAGAGATCTTTCAAAATAAATCATAAACCTTATTATTTGATATATTTCACTGTTGTGGAGTTTATTGTTGTATTATTAGTAGTAGTACTAGTAGTAGTAGTTGTAAAGAAAATCCATAACGGTGCAACATTAAATAATAACAATAAAAAATAATAAATACCGGTATACAATTCCCAACTCCCCAAATGTGAAAGATTAAATAAAAATGTGATTATTGATTCACAGTGCAATATAAAAAAATGGAGGATACTGAATGATTGTTTGTGGAGCACAATTTGCCATATAGTTAATATGTTTACTTTCTCCTGCCTGAATTTTACAATGGTGGGAAACCCTGCACCCAGACTTGTTATTTTTCTAAAACTGTGAACATAAGGAGTCCATTCGGCCCATGAGTGGTCGTCGTACAGTTAACGTTTGGGTTTGGGTTAGGGTTGTCAGGTCGGGTCTTAATGGATCCCAGCGATTCAGTATTACAAAACATGACTATGTAACACATTACATACCCTCACCACTCTCTGCATAGAAGGGGCTCCTACTATCTGTCCTAAGTCTCTCTCCAGTTAATTTCCAACTGTGTCCTCTGGCCCTGGTTTCATTGTTGAGCTTGAAGTATTGGTTCAACTCCTTTTATGATTATTAAGACTTCAAGCAAGTTCCACTTAACACATCTCTGTTCTACTCTAAATAAATCCAAGAAAAAGACCCATGCAGGGACCTGTCATGGTTGCCTGTTCTCTTCGGCAGTTATTCAGTTGAACACATTAGACTCATATCTGGCTAGATAAAAAGACAGATCAGTGATCGTGGCTATTACAACACTGATATTCCAACACTGACATCTGCGTGACTACTGAACTGTAGCAGGGTTTTGTTGTACACACAAACACAGGCAGATTCTCAGGTTTGTATATTGTGTTTTGTTAAAGCAGTTCTGCACTGTTGTAGATATGGATTCAAAACACTATGTTGTGTGGTATTGAAGTATTACTGCACTCCTCCATTGAAGTATTTCTGCATTGTTGCACATCTGATCGCTGACTATTCACACTGTTGTATTACAATCACCTTTCACCTTGTCTTGTGTTGCATTACAGTAATCCTGTATCAATGCATATCTGGACTCTGGCTCTTTACTCTATGTTGTGTTTTATTAAAGTATTGCAGCATTCCTGTTTCTTGCATTGTTGCTGATCTGCACGCTGTGTTGTAATAAAGTATTCCTGTTTGGTTGCAGATCTAGACATGCCAACCCTGACCGTTCACCAGACTATCAGTGATGTGCGAGGCAGCTACTACCAGGAGAAGACCGTCTTCCTTCGCTGCACCGTGAACTCCAACCCGCCAGCTCGGTTCATCTGGAAACGAGGCTCTGAGGTCATCACACACAACCAGGACAATGGTGTGGACATTTACGAGCCGCTCTACACACAGGTCAGTGAGAAGGGGGTACAGGGGACACAACACAAACACGGATACACAATCACACACACACTGATACACTGTACACACCGATACACAATCACACAAACACACTGATACACTGTACACACCGATGCACAAACACACTGATACACAATCACACACACCGATATGGTACACATTGATACACAATCACACACACACTGATACACAATCACACACACACTGATACACAATCACACATACACTGATACACTGTACACACTGATACACAATCACACACACACTGATACACAATCACACACACACTGATACACAATCACACATACACTGATACACTGTACACACTGATACACAATCACACAAACACACTGATACACTGTACACACCGATACACAATCACACAAACACACTGATACACTGTACACACCGATACACAATCACACAAACACACTGATACACTGTACACACTTATACACAATCACACACACACACACTGATACACTGTACACACTGATACACAATCACACAAACACACTGATACACAATCACACACACACTGATACACTGTACACACTGATACACAATCACACAAACACACTGATACACTGTACACACTGATACACAATCACACAAACACACTGATACACTGTACACACTGATACACAATCACACAAACACACTGATACACTGTACACACCGATACACAATCACACAAACACACTGATACACTGTACACACTGATACACAATCACACAAACACACTGATACACTGTACACACTGATACACAATCACACACACACTGTACACACTGATACACAATCACACAAACACACTGATACACTGTACACACTGATACACAATCACACACACACTGATACACAATCACACACACACCGATACGGTACACACTGATACACAATCACACACACACTGATACACTGTACACACCGATACACAATTACACACACACTGATACATTGTACACACTGATACACAATTCAACACACACTGATACACAATCACACAAACACACTGTACACACTGATACACAATTCAACACACACTGATACACAATCACACACACACACTGATACACAGTACAACCTCATACAGAATCACACACCCTGACACACTGTACACACTGATACACAATCACAGACTAAGTCATACTGAGGCACACAGACAGCAAAGGGCTCTTCATACACACTTCCTAAAATGGGGTCACTTTTAAGCCAGACTTTTCATTCCAGACTGTGCAGACTTCAGTGACTTGTGGTACCTTTTACTTTTCTTTTTTCCTCTTATTGTAGCAAGCATAAAAGTTTGCTTTTTGAGAACGATAGGATGTGGAGCAGTACGTTTCCTCAGTCTGTCAGCATGGTGTCTCATTAGCTGGCAGACTGATCCTCTGTGCTAGACCGACATTGAGGCAGGCCCCTGGGTCTGCTGACTAAGGATGGTAAAATAATTTCTCAGCTGGGGAGACAAGACAACGGGCTGCTAGGGATGCTGTGGAAATGTTCATTGCCCGGTTCAATGGAAAGTTCAATGGAAATATGAAGATGAATCACACAGCATTAGGTTTGGTTTTTTGAGTTGACTGCGGCAGTGCAACTTTGTCAATTAAAGATAATAAAAAGAAAAAAAAAAACATGTTATGAAAAGCTCTTTGGGTTTAAAGTAAGATGAATGGCAAGTTTCTCAAACCTCAGGACCACAAGGGGCATGCGATTTCAGCTGTAATTTAAACTGTAAACTTTGATGTTCTATAGAGATTTTCCATTTACTGCCTCACAGCTGTCACAGTTGCAAGGGGGCAGGAATTACAGTTGCACACCCCAGGGGTCAGTTTCCAGGATATTAAACTGGAAAGAAAATAAATATTCTGTAGATGGTGTAACATATCAGTTTAGGACTTCTTAGAACCCCCCAAAATAAAATGCCTGAGTAGTTTATTTCTGGTTTGGATAGTGGATCTGTTTATCCTTTCTGAAAATTTGGAGTAAGAAAAGGCCAGTAAAACCCATTATAAAACTCAAGAGCAAGAAGCTCCATGCTGTTTATACTAACGATTATATGTGTTTTATTATTATTATTATTATTATTATTATTATTATTATTATTATTATTATTGTCAAACGTAAAACAAAAAAATCAGTGATATGTTATCAGTAATATTTAACAGATTACTTTTTGGAGCCAGTAATCAGTAGTATATTCCTTTTTTAAAGTGATATTAACATACCTTGGTGCCCACGGAGAACGTCTGTAGGGAAATTCAGCTTCCCTTTGTGTAATTTAACAAGAGGGCAATTGTAATTAAAATCTCTCTCTCTCTCCCCCCCCCCCCCCCCCATCAGGGTGAGACAAAAGTTTTGAAGCTGAAAAACTTGCGGCCACAGGACTTCGCCAACTACACATGCCAGGTGTCCGTGCGAAATGTGTGCAGCATCCCGGACAAGTCAATCACTTTCCAGCTCACAAATGCCACCTGTAAGCCCACATCTTTATTATTATTATTATTATTATTATTATTATTATTATTATTATTATTATTATTATTATTATTATTATTAACCGTTAAACAGCCAGTTGTGCCGGAACTGTAATCTTTTACAGCTGGTTTCACAGACAATGATTAGCACTAATCTTGGACTAACTAATGTTATTTTAGGTAAAGTAGTCCAAGACTAAAGCTAATCGGGGTCTGTGAAACCAACATAAGTGTATGAATGTCTGCTATGTCGCTGGATATTTTAATATTCACAGGCATTCTTTCAGATTGCACAGATGGTTGCAAATAGTGAATGATTGGTGATGACGGTTTCAGGGTATAGTGTACACTGTTTCAGTTTGCCATTCGTGCTCTCTTTTCTACAACTTGAGATTAGCAGGGCAGGTAATGACAACCAAGTCAAAACTATTAAAATTCCGTGAAATGCAAGGAATTTCCTCTCAACTTTTTCTGGCAACTTATGACACTTGGTGGTGGTGACATTTTTAGGCCATTTTAACCATGTGAGTAGTTCAAGCCACAGTATCTGAAAAAGATCTTGATCTGAGACACTTAGTGAAAGCTGTTGGAAAATGTCCCCTACAAGAAGTTGCTTAAGTTGCCTGGTTTTACATTCCAGTGCACAATTCGGTCCCTCAAAGTCCGGAGTAATGATACGTATAAAACCTGGAGGACTCTGGACCTCCAGACCCACATTTGTGTACCACCAGTGTACCGTATTAATGCAATATTGTCAGCATAACATGACCAACAGCTCAGACACTGGCAAAGTAAACAACTGAGTTTAGTTTTCTTGGTTCAATAGCATAAGAAATATTCTAGAATATGTGTCTATGATGTGTCTATAATTACACAGTAATTACACTGTAAATGCAGATGTGGTTACATAGTAATTGTATTGTTAATACACAACCTCGTGGAAATACTGTGAAATAACAAAAGACTTTTGTAACTCGTGTTTTGTGTTGTCAGATAGGATTAATTACTGTGCTGTTACAGTGTAAATTAAGAGACAGGTAGTTTTGTATAATTTTACACATTACAATTGAGTAGTGAGTCTCTTCCATCCCCAGGGTGTTGCCTGAATTTGTCAGGAATATTTAAGACTGTGCTCTGCTGCCAATGTCAATGACTTGGTGTTTGTGTGCGGGAAGGCAGCTGTGTGCAGGAATGCTTGAGAACGGAGCATTGTGGCTGCAAGGGACTGGGTGATTGATCATTTGCAGGGAAGTAATACGGGCAGTATCTGCCATTCAGTGTTTTTGCTGTGGTGTTTATGTACACAAGGGCACAGTTTCAAAGATTGTGCCTCCAAGCCAGGGAGATGTACTGTAACTCATCTGAATGAATGCTGGGAAGCGTTGTCTTCTACAAAGGCAGAAGTTATTATTATTTTTTTTTTGTGGTGTATTTTCAATATTTTTTTATTCATATTTTCTTTTGTTTTCTGAAATGCTGTTCTTCCTGAATTCTCCTCTAAACTCATGCCCTGTAGTTCTTACTCGTTAGGTCACTATGAACAAGTTCTGTTCTGTTCAGATCATGATGACCCCAGGCAAGGAGCGGTTTCCTGGGTCAGGTCAGAATGAAAACGGGGTAGTGCTTCGAGGGTATTTGGAGGAGCTGAATGGAATGTGTCTGGAACTGGGGAACAGTGAGAATATGATGAAGCGAGAACAATCAAATTACAACAGTCGAAGAGACTATCACACAGGCTTGTGTAAATAAAATGGACTGTAATCCTTTCTTTTACTGTAAACTGCTTTAGGTTTTGTATTATTATTATTATTATTAGTAGTAGTCGTAGTAGTAGCTGTAGCAGAAACAGTATCGGGAAAATGCCCATTAACTTTAACAACTCATTTACAAGGGGCTTCTGAGAGATAGCAGCAGTTCTCATGTACAATGCAATAGACAGGGAGGGGTGAGGAGTGACAGGAGTCTGTCACCAGATTATAAAAGCACAGAAACTCAGACACTCAGACCATAACACTCAGGTCTCTTTAACAAGCTGTTGGATGAAGCACTCCCTGTACGCCACCAATCAATGGGCTGTAATTATATGAGAAGAGATGGAGCCAATTAATAACACATTCGCTGACGAGGCGCTTAAACTGTGCTGGTGGCCAGAGAGATGAACAGCTGTGAAAAATTAGCAAAACAAAGATGTTTCCAAACTGCAAATTGTGTCATTCCCACTCCACTCCACTCCACTCTACTCCACCCTGCGGGCGCCGCCCCTTACAGCATGACTGCGTATGGCTCACTCAGCATCAGATCAGGCTTACTGGTCTTACGGGGCGTGAGTAATTTAAATGTTGCCATTTTACCCTATGGGGCGAGCCTCTGTTTCACAACTCAAAACGCAGAAGCTCTGAAATGTTTCGACTAGACTGCAGCAGCAGGAGAGCAGGGACTCATTAGGGGTTGTCCATATGAGCAGCCCCTAAAGAAAATCAAGGTCGTAGATAATCAGGGGAGTCGAATTCGGGTACGATAAATACAATTTGAGTGACATATCTCCTTTAAGAGAAAACAGAAAGGTCCAGACAGGAGGAAAGATCATTAAACTACCCTCTTCCCACTGTAATGGACAGGGTTGTGTAATGGATGGCGTTATGAATTCTGTCCCCTGTCAGTGAGATGAGATAAGGTTAAAAGCTGTAAAACCATGAATGAAGACAAGCCTTGCATACTGGTTAAGATGATCGCTTGTGGTGGAAGGGGTTGCCGTTTCGCACCCAGCCTCTGCCCTATTACACCAGGAATTCATCTTAGTACTGGCTGTCCATGTGGTTGAACAGGGGATTGCTGCCCTGCTCCCCAGTCTCCCTTCAGATACCAGCCACAGCAGAGTCATCTGAGCAGCCACAGGCAAAGCTGTACCTCTGGAGTACTCAATCAACATGACAAACAATTAAACAGCAACAGAATACTGCTTACATTATTAAATAGGTATTAAATGGAAGATTATTAAGATGCACCTTGTATATCAGTCAATTTAACGCTGATAGTTATTTTTTGTTGTCTTTTCAAAAGAATCACACATCGAGCTTGAGCGCAGGAAACCTCTCATCGTGTCTGAGCTCTGTGCTGCTCCATGCACACAGCAAGTCGTGAGCAGATGAAAGTTTTGTTCTGGAAGAGCATGAAATAAATCTCTGAGCCTCTTGCTGATGTTAGAGTTGTTTTTTGCTGCAGGCAACACAAGATAAAGAATAATGCGAATTCGATATGCAGTTAGACATTCCACACTCCTGGACAAAAAGGATACTCTTGATGCCTCTTAATCAAACAGATCAGAATTAGAGATGTGTGATTTTCAAGGAGGAAATCCTTACGATCCATTCCGCTATATAACATGAGACAATCTACTATAGCAGGAGTGTAAGACATATCTGTGGGAAAGATCCCAATACTCCTGCTCACCAAATGGTAATGTGAAAAACTGGCAGGCAGGCATACCTGTACACCCTAAATGTGACACTGGCGTCAGGTTCGAGAGGCAGCTACGGGTGCGAGAGGTGACTATATTACGTATAAGAGGTCCAAGAGGACACTTCATCGCCGCAACGATCTTGCAAATACATGGTCATTGTTGTTACAGAGAATAATACAAAGCAAGCACTAGATGATTGTACTTTATATATTGGGATAGTGCAGTGTAGAAGCAGCTATCCTGAACTGTAAATATATTGATTGAGTTCAAGAAAACCACTCTCGCCTAGTCACCTTGTGACAGAGACAGCGAATTAATCCTTGTGAACAATCTCCCTCCCGACCTGTGAGGGCGCTGTATAACAGGAAGAGTGTGCCCCGGACTGGATCGTTTGGCAATTCATTCCAGGGTCAGTCGGAAGTCGGCCATCCAGAAAGGGGGCGGGGTCACAATACCAGAAGTCATCGCCTTAATGTGGTTGGCGATGTGTCAGTCATGGATTGGAGGATACGTGATTGCACTTGCTACCGAAGGGGCCGTAATTGAGGGTATATCAGGTGATGTGGCGAAGCAATCTGTTCCTTTGTTATGGTCACGAAAGGACCAGTAAAGGATTACTGTGTAACGAAAAGAAACTGTGAGTTTTTGCGTGTTGCTTTGCTATTTAACTGTTATATTTGTCATTATAGAAGGCTAAACTCCGGGAGCTCTAGCTGAACAGTCAGCAATTAAACCCAGACTACACTTCACCATTGTGCATGTATAAACCTGTAAATCACCACTTTCATTAAGAGCACTCACTCTGGACTTGTGACCGTATTGTGTTTGTGTGGGTCATGTTTAGTGTATTATTTCGGGACTAAACCCCGTGGTTTAACTGAGTGATACACATTGGTGTGTGGAGCCAGTTATTATTATTTAAGAGTTGCGAGCACGCAACCCAGCCAAATAAAGAGCTGCTTTTCACAGTGAACTGTCTTGTGTCTGTTATTCCTGAGCACTGCATCACCTCTACACCTGCACACTGCAAACCACTTTGCCACACATCCTTATAAAAGTTTACCACTGTAAATTGATAAAGACAGTTTGCAGTTTACTTACTGGAATTCAGGTTTCTGTCATTGTCAAGAAGTTTGGGAGCTACTGTACGTATGTGGAGATCATGCAAATACAGTAGTTCCTGTCTCACAAAATATCTATTCCTGTAACTAATACCAATATACTTTTGCTTTAATGCTTGTTCACAGCACTTCTCAGTTTCTCAGTCAATAAATAGTAAGTGTTTTGAAAGTGCTGTCCTGCAGCTTTGGGTTATGGGCTGCCCTTAGACAAAATGACAAATCTTTCCATTTGAATTAGTGAAACAAAGACCTGGAGCCAATTTTGATACTGCATTCCAGATAAGTGTCTAATCTCTTTACAGAGGTGCACCCAATTTCAGTCTTTCCAGCTCTTTAATTCAATGCATGCAGGTAACTTCAGGTTCCAGCTACTCCAAAGCAATCGGATAACAGCAGATTAACAATGAAGACCGCTGGCACCCTGACAGCCTCCCAATCAGAAAGCTGACTTTCTCAGGAGACTCATGTCACTCCTGTCTGCGCAAGTCATCTTACCGTCCTTCCAGATTATTCGATACGTAAACCCATTTTTAATACAACTATAAACCTTTTAAGAAACACAGATTTCATTCCAGTTATGTTCTTATACAGGAAATTGAAGCAGTGATTCATTTTGTACTCTCTTTTTTATTTTATATATTGAATTGTTTTTAAAATGTAATGCGATTTCAGAGCTGCCAATAGAATATTCTGAGAAAAGCATCTGAACTTGCTTTACCTGTACTCTATAAGTATACAGTATGCCGAATACATGAATAAACTATATGTAAAAAGTATAGTCTTAATATTTATACAGTCAATGCTGCCTTCTGAATTAACAAAGAGCTGCCATGACGTCTGTCTAGGTACTATAAGAGGTACTATAAAAGGGTTATTTCCCATTTACTTTTTCAGTTTCTAAAGTTCAGTCATTACAAGATTTGTTTTCAGATACTGCAAATCCACTGAATGATATGAAAGCTAGCTGCCTGTCTTTGAATTCCTCATTTTGTAATGTGGCACTGTGGCCCTTCAACCTTCCTCTACCTACTCATAGTACTTTAACCAATAATTTGTTTTTAAGTGTGCTGTATGTGGATGTAACCCCGTGTCTGTTTATTTTAGAATTTAGAATCTTTACCCTCCGAGTTCACTGCACTTAAAAACAAATTATCGCAGTTTCACATCATAACTTTATAGAACAAATTCCTTAAAACATGTTCTGCATACTTTCTTTTGCTTTTTATTCTCGGATAAATCTAAAGAGTTTTGCAAAGGCTACAAACGCTCACCCCCGTAGCTTTTCTAATTTCCATATTACCGGATGGACATTGACAGGCCAAATTACCTCTTCTCCTTCTGTTTTCATATTCTTATTTAAGTGTCTTTTACATTGCATGGGAAAGATTTACTGTTCAGACACAGAGATGCTGCTGCTACACAGTGGGTCTTTACTACAGGAGAGGCTGCACTGCCCCAGAGCTTCCTCAGTGTTTTTATAGTTTCTAGTTTAACAAGTGAGTTTTGATCAGAGGGAGTCCCAGGAGGTAAACAAGTTCACCTGATGCGTCCGAGAGATTTTACTTAAAAAAGTGGAGATTACAGAAATCAGTACTAAAGAGTCCTTCCATTAATCAGCTACTACTTCAGGTCCTGGGAATGTGAGTTTACTTTAATCTCATTAAAGTAAACAAGGTTACCTACCACAACAGAACACGCATTACTCTGTACTGTGTGATAGACTGAACTATTTGCAGGGATACACAACAGCCTTTCTGGTTGCATTACACAGATATCATGCACTCGTCTGTAGAAATATTACCAGCTTGCAATGAAGGTTTTTAATTTGCGTAGTTTGGTTTTGCTGTTATCTATGTGGATGGATGTTTTTATTTGTAAGAGGTCCTGTCACAATACCAGTAACATTTTTTTTGTTTGTTTTAAATTTAGTCGTTGCCAATTATTTTTATTATTTTCTCCCCAATTTGAAATGGCCAATTATTTTTTTAAGCTCAGCTCACCGCAACCACCCCTGCGCTGACTCAGGAGGGCGAAGACGAACACACACTGTCCTCCGAAGCGTGTGCTGTCAGCCGACCGCTTTTTTTCACACTGCGGACTCACCATTGCAGCCACCCAAGAGCTACAGCGTCGGAGGACAACGCTGCTCTCGGGCTGTTTATAGGCAAGCCCGCAGGCGCCCGGCCAGACTACAGGGGTCGCTGGTGTGCGGTGAGCCGAGGACACCCTGGCCGACCTAACCCTCCCTCCCCCTGGGCGACGCTCAGCCAATTGTGCGCCGCTCCCTGGGAGCTCCCGTCCATGGTCGGCTGTGGAATAGCCTGGACTCGAACTTGCGACGTCCAGACTATAGAGCGCATCCTGCACTCCACGTGGAGCGCCTTTTACTGGATGCGCCACTGTTTTGTGCTGTGCACAAATATAATGTATGCATAGCGCAATTTGTCAGGAGTGTGAGATCCTCCAGCTTTTAAAAAGCAATCCTTCAGCACTCTCACCCAATCAATGAAGTGAAATGCAGGCGCATTCCGAGGTACTACAGCAATGGAAAACACCCAGCGATCATACAAGGTTCCGTCCGCATCTATATAATGATTATATTCAAAAGAACGATTGTGAGAGCAGCATCACTAGTTTTAATACATGTTTAAAAAAAATAAACAGGGAAGCTGTGATCGTGATCGTTCTTTCGGACTGATAGAAAACAAATCACTTTCCCAAGCATGCTTTCTTGGTGCTGAAAGAATAACTCCCAAAACAGAATCAAGAGTACAGCACGGTATCATAGTGCATACCGTCGGTATGTAACATAGACTTAGGATGATAACTGTCACTTGCAGCAAGCAACGCTCACTGCGAAAGTGGATTCAGCATACCTGTCAACACTGAGTTTTCAAAATAGTGGCCTGAATTGAAGTGAATACCTTCGAAGACAAAATCATAAAACTATTCCACTTTATTGTTTGGTAGAATGATAGACTGTGATACGTTGCTCCTTCTAATTGCTTTTAAAAAGGAAAAATATCAAAACCGAAAAACAACCATGAGATGCTTCACAATCAAAACGAACTATACAAGGTAACACCACTCGGAAGTAAACATTTCGCACATAGTTTATACAATTATACAGTACCGGCAAGAAATGAAAGTTACTTTCACCTCTGCCTGTAACTCATGAACGGCACAGCCCCTAATTGCTGTGGAGTGACGATTTCAAGAGTGCTGGGCTACAGTAGCAGAGCAGAGCAGACAAGGGTAGCAGAGGTTAGACTGGCGCCTTGACTCGGATCTCATAGATTGGCCGCAGCTGATCAGTGAGGTTGAAGGTGTGCTGTGTGGTGCACTGCCATTATGGATCTTGACCCTTGTCGGGGAGATGAGGTTAAAAGCTCTATAACCACAAATGCAGACGATCTGGCTCCTTTGCATAGTGGTTCAGACGCTTACTTGTGGTGTTCTTTACAGTCCAAGACACTGAGCAGAATAGGATTTAATCGCTGTGCTATAGCAATTTCCTTTTTATTTCACCAGGATAGCAGCACCGTAATACGAGCTGCCACAAAGACACACATACAAATATATAGAAACATAGAAACACTCAATACAACCACAGACACTTACAGAACATGCACATGTACATAAAATTTGTGCACACACACACACACACACACACACACAAACTTTACATTAGAAGTTACTTAACTCCGGAGAGTAGTATTGTAAATTCATTTTGGTAACATGTCAATTTAAATCAGTAATATAATTAAGCATGAACTGACATTTCATATTAAAGTCATATGAAGTGAACATTAATTCAGCTTCATATCGGTAATATTAAAAAAAAAAAAAAAAATCTCATTCAAGATTAATTAATGTTATTATTAGTGTTACGAATGAGTTACTGTTTGCTTCTTTTCTAGCGAATTATACCATGTTTTAAATAGAAAGCTTATTTTCTGCTCTCCCGTGACAGAATTCACTTTTTGCAGCGTGTGAGTATTGCCCTGCCTGTTACTTCCTCAGGCAAGAGGGGGTCACATCATTACTAGGACTTGTTATCAAATAGAAGTAGGTCAAATGATTTGTACTTTTTTTTGTATTGTGCTAATTGTGTTTCGGTTGACTGTATTGCATTGAACATTGAACGTTTAGAATGAGTCTGAAAGCTAATTGTGTGGATCAGATTGGAGGTGTCCCTCGGGAATGGTGGCATAGCCAGCGATCAGACAGCTCTCCTCATTATAGGAGGCCAACAACATAGGAAGAACGGTCATTGTGAGCGCGGCCCTGCTGTTCTCTGCCTCTGCACTCTCTAACTGCAACTGACAGTTTAATAGAGCTGGGTTAATAATCAGCTAGTTCATTAAACTACCTCCCTGTCCTCTATACAAACACACAGCTCGGAATGAGGACACGGCGACCAGCATACTGCGTGAATCCCGGGTCCAGCGCTTCTCCCTAATCAAACTGCTCTCCCTAATCCATCACACTCTGTCAGCCCAGTACACTGACCTTGCCTCTGCTTAACTGGGGAGTTCTCTCTCTCTCTCTCTCTCTCTCTCTCTCTCTCTCTCTCTCTCTCTCTCTCTCTCTCTCTCTCTTTCTTTCTTTCTTTCTTTCTTTCTTTCTTTCTCTCTCTCTCCCTTTCACCTTCTTTCTTTCTTTCTTTCTTTCTATCTGCATTTTAATCTCTATTTTTCCATCTCTCCTCTTCACTCTCTTTGTGTCTCCTTCCCTCTGTCTATTTACCTGAATCTCTTTAGCCCCCCTTGTTGTTATTTGTACACATTTTCAAATATAAAAAAAGTGTATTGGAGCTCTTCCTAAGCTCATTGTTTTTCTCTGTCTTCTTCTCTCTCCCTTATCTCCAACCTGTCTCTCTCTCTCTCTCAAATTTGAATTCCATACAGCTCCATTGCAGTGACAAGACAAAGAGGTTTTCACTACAAAGTCAGTTCCCTGAAATCCAAATGCATTAGAGCTATGTACAATAGGAGCATTAAAACCGAGTTGCAGAGACACAGGTCAAACCTTCTGTGGGAACTTTAGTGGGGGGGGAAAAAAACGTATTGTTCAGATTTGCTCCTTGAATACACAGAATGTAAACATAAGATAAGTGTGTTTGTTTATTTCTTTAACCAGCTTTTAAATTGGCTGAGGTTCATGGTTTGAACTACTGTATACTGCAATGTATAGTATCATATAATAGTGGGTGCTACTTTTCAGAGTATTTAAGTTATTGATAAACTACTATTTTTAAAATGGATTTCTCTCTCTCTCTCTCCCCTCCCTCCCTCTCTTCTCGATGTCTCCCTCTTCCTCTTTCTTGCCCCCTCTCTCTCTCCCCTCCCTCCCTCTCTTCTCGATGTCTCCCTCTTCCTCTTTCTTGCCCCTCTCTCTCCCCTCCCTCCCTCTCTTCTCGATGTCTCCCTCTTCCTCTTTCTTGCCCCCTCTCTCTCTCCCCTCCCTCCCTCTCTTCTTTATGTCTCTCTCTTAGCGCCTCCTGCTCTCAAGCTCTCGGTGGATGAGACTCTGGTTGTGAACCCCGGTGACAATGTGACCATGTCCTGCCTGGTAACGGGTGGCATTCCCACCCCTGTGATCACCTGGACGCACTACCCAGGGCCCATACCCACCACCGCCAGAGTCCAGGGGGGCACAGTGACCCTGCAGAATGTCAAGGTCCAGGACTCGGGCTACTACAACTGCACCGCTGTCAACAATGTGGGCAACCCAGCCAAGAAGACTGTGAATCTCATCGTGAGAGGTGAGAGAGAGAGAGGGAGGAGAAAAGGAGGAGGAGGGGGAGGACAGAGAAAGAGAGGATAAGGGAGAAAGAGGGAGAGGGGAGACTCAGTTCATGCACAGAGATACATGGTTAAGGCCTTGAGATGCCTTCATGCTTGCACCACACCTTACTGTAGCCAGAGCCATTATCCCTCATTGGAACTGCAGCAACTGAACAGCAGTTTCCCACCATTAGAGCAGCAGTGAGTGCTGTGCTCTTAACTGCAGTAGATCTCCTCCTAGCGCCTGATGACTTAATAATACCAACATCCACTTAAGACACATACTTACCTCTCGACTACAGAGAACTGTGAAGTTAGAGGTTCGCGTCCAACCTTTGTCTCTCCATTTAGTTAAATGGGCTGGGATGCCAATTCATTACACAACACAAGCTCTTGTTTCTGTTTTTCAGCCATGAGCAACATTACCTTCCAGATTACGCCTGACCCCAACAAAGACAGCGAGACCATCCAGATGGAGCAGGATGTGAAGCTGTCCTGCCATGTGGATGCACAGCCCCAGGACAAGGTCAACTACACCTGGTACAAGAACGGCCTCCCAGTGCGCCCCTCCAAGACCTTGGTAATCCTTCGCAATGACCCCGAGCTGGACCCTGGCACCTGCAGCCTGGAGATCTTCTACATGAACTTCCGAGACCAGGCCACCTACAGCTGCGTGGCCTCATTTACAGGAACCCCCATTCCGGAGCTGAAGATTGAGGTCAACCTCACACGGAATACTGGTGCGAGCACTGCTACTCTCAGTATAATCATAATTATGATAATAAAACTGCTGCTGCTACTACAGCTATTAATGAGTGTGCTCCAAATACACTTGTAAACAAATCCACAACTTAGGGAATGATTGTCTGGGTTTATTAAATAGATTTTTTTTCAGCGGTCACTCTATGTTATAAATCCTGAAGCCACCTTCAGCCACCCGAAGATTTGAGAATATTCCACCACATCTTAGTTTACCGTAAGCGTAGTCTTGTGCAACTGACAAGAATTCTAAAGACTGGCATTAACCAAGTATTGTGTTCATTTTTTTAAAATTAAAACATTAATAATAATAATAACTGAATATGTACAGTTGACCCTGTCTCTTGTATTATAACAGTGTTGTATCCACTACTACTGCTGCTACTACTACTACTACTAATAATAATAATAATAATTTTGGCCTACAATACTACTACTACTACTAATTCTGGTTGAAACACATTCAGGAACATATCCACAATATTTTTAAACACAGCAAACAAAGTCACAACTTTGAGAATATTTGGTTTCTATCTTCATCTGGCCTTATTAAACAGATTATTTTTTTAGTGGACTGCCCAGCAGGTGGCGTTAATGAATATACTTATGGGTTTGGTTTTTACAGTAAATGACTAAGAGACTAAGAGAGTGAGGAGCTCTTTGGGGCTATGTGACTCAGTCAACCACATAGAGATTTTATTGGGTTCACAGCTGATGTTTCTCGTATATTTTTTTGTTCCTCAGTGGTCCCACCTGTGTTGACAGTACCCAAGGACCGCGCTACGGTCATGGTGCGAGAGGGCTCGCGCGTAGAGCTGCAGTGCGATGTTTCTGGGAAGCCCAGACCCCCTGTGCTGTGGTCTCGTGCCGACAAGGAGCTGCCCATGCCATCAGGGGACTGGCTGGTGGAGACTAGGGATGGCAGGCTGAGATTGGACAACGTGACGCGAGACATGAGTGGCTCCTACCGCTGCCAGACTGCCAGGTTCAACGGGCTCAATATCAAACCCCGCCAGGCTCTGGTGCAACTCAATGTGCAGTGTGAGTAACCAAACCCAACCCTAGCCCTGACCCTGAACTTTAACATTATCCTAGCTCTGTTAGATATCCTGTTTCTGAGCACTTCTGCAAAAGAAACAGCGGTGGTACTGGGAGGATTTATACTGAAGTTTATTGAAGATCAAATTCAGGTGGAGTAATATTTATATATTTGAAAAGTATCTCAATAAGTAGCAAATCTCCTGGAACCAGGTGCACAGTTAACAGGTTTCATGATTTTTCAATGTCAGCTCAAAAATAAATACTTTACTCTGAAAGGTGAAGGATTTATCATTGTATTTTTGAGTGCCTGAAAAGAAAATGTGAAAAACTTATAACTCCACACAGAAGATCAAACTCCTCCCTGAGCTGTGTTGTCAAGGGGGGCCATGTCATTGCCTGTTCCACATCCTTCGCTTCCCAGTTTTTAATCCTTCAGCTCATTTCACTCTCTTCCCATTATCTTGACTGTATTTATTATAATGAATTCCTAATAGAACAGAATAATTACATTGTAATAATGAGGGTTGTTTTTATTCTGCAACTTTCCATTAGTTTCAATAACATGGAAGAGTGGAGGCAGGCAATGATGTTTCAATTGCAGGTTTTATGTTTAGAAAAACAGTGAGTGAAATAGCTCGCATCACTCGATTTTCAAGGTGTGGTATCCGAAGCATAATCAACAAGTACAAAGAAACATTGTCTGTAATTGACACACCCAGGACTGGAAGACCCAAAAAGCTGTCTAACAAGGATGAGCAATACTTGAAGATAATATCCTTAAGGAATAGAAAGAAGACAAACGTTGAATTGACAACAGAACTGGCAGAAGGCACAGGTGTCGTTGTCCATCAAATCAACAGCACTATGAAGGTCACTCTTGAAATCAGGATTTAAAGGATGTGTTGCAATAAGAATACTTCTGTTAAGATAGGGGAACAATACTAAAAGGCTAAAATATGCACAAGAACACAGAAATTGGACACAGTGTTTCTGGTGTTTTAAGTTCAATATAGAGTGCCAGACACCCCAGTTTAAGATGAAAGGTCCTGCATAACCTATTTTTTAGCCAGTTTGAGGCTTGCTTGTTGGTGAGGGCTGACCCTCAGTCTATAGCACAGTGTTTTCTTTGAGACTTCCTGTCTAATAAGCTGTTTGATTTCCTATGCTGGGTCTCTCCAGAGGCAGGTTCGAAGCAAGCCACCAGAGCGGTGCAGCGGTCTGCTGATCCACAGATTGTGTTTAACTTGATGCAATAAAGATCGTTGCTGTGCTTCCTAATCAAAGAGGAAGCTCTCTCGTCCTCCCTGTCTAAGAGAGATAGGGCCTCGTAATCTCCCATTCTGTCTGATCAGTTCCATCAGGGACTAACCCTCTCAATGCAAACCTGTAACCAATCTTTCTCGACCTGTGCAGAGACAGGCCTCTACTGGGTGCAGTAGTGCAGTGTGGAACTGGATGTTTACACACATCTATCAGTCATGAGTGAAGCCACCACACTCTCCCTCCTCCTCTTTCCTATCCCATCTCACCCTCCTTTGTCACAGCTGTTGAAGTTTTACATCACCCTATAGCATTAACTAGTTTTGCTTCATAAAGTCCAATGAAACCTGCTGAATAATGTTATGTTAACATATTGAATTACATATATAAGTATCAGTAGAGGGTCCTTAGACGAGGCAAGGGAGGCAGAATGACCTCAAAATTTCAAAGTGCGAAAAAATAAAATGTATCCTATCTATCTATCTATCTATCTATCTATCTATATATATATATATATATATATATATATATATATATATATATATCCTATAACTTACACAGTACAGTACTAGCAATGGCAGGTGACGTAGTCTGATCCCTGGTTTTAATTGGAGGAGCAACTCAAACCCTCCTTGATCTACCCCAACTACTATGCACTGGACTTGCCTGACCTCAGCACCACATTACTAGATCCTCAGCTGATGCACTATCCTTACACTATTGCAGTACTAATATGTCATTGTAGATATAACTTGTCAGTGTTGTCAGTCAGAATACGATAATAAGATTCTACTGTTACTGGGGGCTTTAAGCCCTCTGCCCTCTGCCTCCCCATTTTTCTATATACTTAAACGACAAACTGACAGAAATTGAAAAATGTGGCATTTTGTAATCTAACATGAAATACAGTACTACTATTATGGCTTCTGGTAGACTTTTGCGGTATCATTTTGTAACTTTGTTGATTTCTATATTTTTTAAAATGACCTCTCAATGTTAAAATTGGAAGTGATGCGAAGCTTTTGTCCATAGCTGTAAAGTTAAGTATTCTCTCAGTTCAAAGGAAGGGTCCCTGTCTGCAGCCCCCTCCTCTTTCTCCTCCATTGTCTCACTCTTTACCCCTCCCTCCCTTATAAAAATACATTATTGTAAAAGTGTAACAAAGCATATAAAAGTATGGGGAAAAACTGCAAAATAACCATGCTAATTTACAGTGATAAACTTTTATTAGGGCACCCTCCTCTCTCAGTTTTTATTGCCCCCCCCCCCCCCATGGTAGTTGGTAGATGGTAGTTCAAGTAAAAAGCTTCCCCCAACACCAAGAGCCAGCTCTGGTTGTTCTTATTAACTCCACTATTGTGTCCTGATAATTGCATGCTCTCTCTCCGAGCCCATTTGTGTCACTGCTCCTTCATTTACTTTGTTTACTTGTGTTTTATCAGCTCTGGAGGGGGGTGTATTGATCCCTGCGCTGAACTCTTAACCCAGTCTCATTAAGGCTGTGAGTGCACTGGCTGCTAGAAGCTTGTGTTAGAGAACACAGCCCTTACTAATTTGTTCAGTAATTTTGCAGTTTACCATGGTTTTGGCAA
This sequence comes from Acipenser ruthenus, assembly GCF_902713425.1. NCBI lineage: Eukaryota > Metazoa > Chordata > Actinopteri > Acipenseriformes > Acipenseridae > Acipenser > Acipenser ruthenus. The sequence continues at coordinate 76,057,683 of NC_081193.1, read as the reverse complement.
GTTTTTTTTATATGCTTTACCATAACTCACTGGGCTTTACAACGATTACATTAAATGTAAAGCGCTTTGGGATTTCTTTAAATGAAAGGTACTATATAAAATAAATATATTATTATTATTATTATTATTATTATTATTATGCTCCATTACACTTCCCTATGCTTTTATTATGGAAAAATTGGATGAGCCTCTGAAAGTGAAAGAGAACGGAATAAGGGTCTGAGTTTTCCGCTATCATTCTCTCTCTCTCTCTCTCTCTCTCTCTCTCTCCAGTCGCCCCCATTGTGGACCCCCAGTCCCTGGATGTGCGCACTCGGACGGGGGACAGCGTGACTCTGAGGTGCATCATGCTGAAAGCGAACCCCCAACGCATTGCCTCATCGACGTGGAGATTGAACGGCCGCCTGATCCGGTCCGCTCGCCCCGAGCTCCAGGACTACTCGGAGTGGCAGATCGACAGCTTCAGCCAGCTGAGCAATGGCACGTACGAGTGCAGCATCTCCAATGACGTGGGCACCTCCACATGCGTCTTCTACGTGTCTGGTGAGTCTGTGTGTCTGTTGGTCTGTCTGGCCTCCACAAGATGGCATTTAATTTAATAATACACCAGGCAGTTATATCATAAGAGTTGTGTTTTAAAGTGAAGGTGTATATAGGCCATTAAAGAGTTAAGGAGCGGGGTTCTGAAAAATATAGCATATACATCCCCACGTGTTGCTACACTGTTTTAATAATGTATCTGTAATTTTTCTTTGTTAGTAGTTAACATCCTGACAAGTTTTGACAGGCTGGCTCCTGGCAGGAATTAGAACCAGAGACAGAAAGCTGAAGTTGAAGCGCTAAAGCGCACATTTATTAAACACAGATACAAAACACGGCACGAGGGCCAAAATAAACGGTTTAAACAAAAGAACAACACACTTTTTAGCCTTCACTACCACATTGCAAAACAATACAAAAATCATAGCACAACCCCTCACCCCTCACCCCTCACCCCTCACCCCTCACCCCTCACCCCTCACCATCCTCCAACAAACAAAGGACTTTGCTTCCGTTTTATACACGTTGTCACCCCAATTAGCACTCAATTACCTAATTGGGGAATGGCCACACCTGTGATTGGTGGCAGAGACAGATTTAACTCCATCCCTGCCAACCTTACATTCCCCCATAGACTATTTACAGCACAGTCTCTCGCAATGGTATTTTCAAGATGGCTGCTTAGCGCACTCGGGTTTGAGATCAGAGGTGTGTCATCTCTCTGTGATCAGAGAAGAGACACGTCCCTATGAAGTTGGGGCAGGGGTGAGGTTGTGTGTTTCTCTCTCTCTCTCTCTCTCTCTCTGAAGGGATACAAAATAAATAAACCTGGTCTATTGCCTTTATGGTTTTAAGTAAGATTTATAATTGAGTGTTTAAAGTTGTGGATGAACATATGAAATACAATATATTCCTTTTAAAGTAAGATAACTTTCATTTCTCTTCATATATATATATATATATATATATATATATATATATATATATATATACATACATACATACATATACACACACACACATATAGTTTTAATTAATACATAAATCAAAGTAGTCTCACTTTGACATGAAGGAATTCATTTATTCATGTATTTATGTATTAATATTGTATGAACAGGAGGATGAACCTGTATGAAGAGAAATGAAAGCTAACTTGCTTTAAGAAAGGAACGTACTGTATTGTATTTAGCGTATGTGCATCCATAACTTTGAACACTCAATTATAAATCTTACGTAAAACTATAAAAAACAACAACTGTGTACAATCTACCCATAGACCACGTTTATTTTGTTTTCATACCATAAAAACTAGTTGGAATTATTCTCCAGGGTAGCCCCAATTGTGTCAAATTATATATATATATATATATATAATATAGTATACGGACCGTCACTCACTGTCGTTCGTTGCCTCTTTAAGAACACTGTCCCAGGATTGCGCTATTTTTAATAAACAAACAAAAAGTGAACAAAAACCAAAACAAACACCTAGCTCCTTTGGAGCACTAAGTAAACAACAGGCAGGTCCCTGACTATCCCACAGGACGGCTAAGCCGTTCACCTGTCATAAACAGAATACACTCTAACCACTTTGTACTCACAAGGGTGACTGGAAACAGAGCACACTGCCTTCTGCTTCCTTCTCCACAGCAGCCCAGAGCAGACTGACTGCCTCTCGTAGATACCCTGCACCTGGTTCTAATTTACAATTACCAGCAGGTGCAGGGGATAATTAACAATCAAATAATTAACAACTGAAAATTAAACAATTAAACAATAGACAATTAAACTAAACAAATGTGCCCACGCACATGTTTTCTGCAGGGAGGATTTAACCCCCTCCCTGCTGTCTTACATATATATATATATATATATATATATATATATATATATATATATATATATATATATATATATATATATATATATATATATATATATATATATGTATGTGTATATATATATGTATGTATGTGTATATATATATATATATATATATATATATATATATAGTTTGACACAATTGCAATTAAAAGTACAAAAGCGGATCTTCTTCTTCAGATCGGCTTTAGGTAAAGTGAATTTTCTACATCCTGATGGGGTCATATTTCGGCTTGGAGTCCTTAGATAGACAGATAGATAGATAGATAAAGAAAAAACCACACACCCTCGTCCCTGCCCCAGTTTCATAGGGGCGTGTCTCTTCTCTGATCAGAGAGAGATGACACATCTCTGATCTCAAACCCGAGTGCACTAAGCAGGCATTTTGAAAAGACCTTTGAGATAGACTTTAAATTTAAAGTGTAAAAACTTCATAAGATGTTAACAGCGAAAAGAAAAATGACAGGTACGTTATTTAAATAGTTGAAGCAACACGTGGGGACATATAACGCTATATTTTTTGGAACCCCGCTACTTACTCTTTAAGAAGCAGATAGATACTTAAGAAGTTGAAGCAAGTTTATTTAATGTGAATTTTCCAGGATCCTTTTGGTCATGATAACTCTAGGCAGATTAGTTTCAGGCACACATACCATTGACACGTCACTGTTTCCTGGTTCCTTTACTGCGTTTAATTACCCTGATCCACATATTTGTGTTCCAACTCAAGTGCTGCTCTGTTCTCTGCAGGCAGTTTGGAGGAGGAGATGCACTGGCAAAGGGCGGTGGTTATCACATGTTAAAAGTGAATTCTAGCTTTGCGCAGAGGTTCCTTAATATCTACAAGTTTCTAACCACCAGCTGACTGTAGGGATATCATAAAAGTTACATTAAACTTGATTTTGTCCCTCCAGCCAAGGCGTACAACCCTGACTTCTACTATGACACCCCAGCCCCGATAAAGAAGGACAACCGAAACTACTCCTACACCCTGCAGTGGACCCAGAGAGAGCCCGAAGCGGTGGACGTTGTAATCGGGTACAAACTGGAGGTCAGACAGGTAAGACAGAGCACCAGACAGCTGTAGTAATCTCACAAAAAGGGGCATGGACTTGTACTTGGGTACACACTGTTTTCAGAGAGAAAATGCAGGTACACGTTTTCATATACACATCATATACATCAGCCCATGCACCCCAATCCCAGTATAAGTACCCCCACAGCTGAAGATAAGTGTAAATGTAAGACATGGGGGCCAACATGTTAAAAAAATCTGTGTTTCTGTACGCCAGCATAATGAGATGTGAAAGCAACGTTGATAAAAGACCACATTGCAGGCTTTTAATTGGATTTCTTATAAATGATCACTTATTGCTTTTCTATTGAGCTCTTTTCTAAAATAGTCCCTTGCACAAACCCATGTGCTTGTCTCGCGTACAAGTGCACTCCCATTACGTAAGAACATACATCTATTAGCGTAGTCATAAAGTAACTGTTTTGTTTTACTAGGACATCTTTTTCTTCTTCTTAAGCTTGGTACATTACGATCCATCCCCTAGCAATTAGCGAGGCAGATAGTGCAATGACCTTTACTTACAGTTCAGTGGTGTTGCCAGGCTGTGGCTGGTTAATTAGTGCGCGTGCCGTTATTATTGTCTCTGTAACCACAGGAAAAGCGTGTGAGTGGATTTGCCCAATGTGTGCACTCAATGGAACCAGACACATTTTATTTGCTCAAAACTTTTTTTAAATTAGGTTTGCATTTTAAACACAGGTCTGCTTCCTAATGTGGGATATTTGCCTTACACTTAGAAAGCAGCTCCCCAATTACCTGGAGTGCTGCTATTTGTGTAAATCGAATAGCCCTTGTCAGAGATGGACAATATATCATGAGTACATAAAATATAAGAACATGTACGATTGAGAGAAGACCATTCGGTCCTTCAAGCTTGTTCCTTTATCTCTCTAGTAACTAACTAAGCTGATCAGGTTAAGCAGTACATGTAAATGTCGTGAAGAGTTAGAGTGTCAAATTATTTAAGACCACCATCCCCTAATAGTTCAAATATATATCAATAACGAAGTTACAGAATGGCATCAGTCAGAGAAAGTAATCAAAGGGTTAAATCAAACAATAAATGAGTTGAGTTAAATTAGTCTTAGAGTATCCCAGTCTAAGTTAATGTTATGCAAACCGGTTTATTCTCATCAAACCAGTTCCTTAGAAGTTGATTAGGTTGTCTGTGCACCTCTGTAACTTTGCTTTTTCCATCTGTCATCACCACCAAGTCTGTGAGATTGTTATTGTACCCAAGGTCGCAGGCTAGCAGCTTGAACACAAATCCACAGTTGCTATTGGCAGAGGCAATGAAACTCAAAAGGCAGAGAAAGTTTTGTTGGTTCCAGTCCAGTTTCACTGGTCCACTTGTCTTCGTAGATCAAGCGTCTTATTTTGAAAACAAAGTCCCAAACTAATTCTCTGTTGGGTTAATTATTCCAATTCCTATAATTAAAGCTTGACATCAGCGCTCTGCAATTTGTTAATAGAGGGTCTTTACTTTTATACTCCAGGGCATGGAGTCCCAAAGGTAACGTTATTGTCCAATACAGGTTTCCATATGATGTTTTACACGATCACTATTGCACGTAATATGCATGGTAATGAACTTTATAGTTGAAAAGAATGTTAACTATTTTTTTACAACTCCATTGTTTGTCAAAACATGGTCCAATGTTTTGCACATAGCAGCTCCAATTTTCAATATCACCTCATAAAAAAACCAATCAGCAAGAAGCAATTGTCCTCAGACCTTACATTTTTGATTTGCTTATAAAACATGTGTTATACAATGTCTCAACAACATTTTCAAACTCATTACTTTTTTGAGGCCAAATATACCTTACATAAATCTTTGTTCAGGAGGAGTGTGGAGTCATTTTGCTCTGTTGTATTTGAATGTTACAGATCTGTCTTCTTTGTGGATCAAGGCAGTCAGATTATTAAAGGCCTTTACCTGATTATCAACACCTACTCATAGCTGTGTTTCCTTTGTTATGAACTGTGATTTCCTCTGAAGCACAAGGATGTAAACACTGTTAACAGGCAGCATTGCGGGTGTGGATGAGAGATGGGTTCAGTGTTAATTGGAATCAGTTGTAGCCTTGGTCTGAATAAACACAATGCTATTAACCTTCATCTGCACACAACTAAACTGAGATTGAGTGTGATCCCAGATCGGAAGAGAGCTTTGTCTGAATTTCTATACTAACCACTTTTTGAGTGTATAATGTCAGTTATGGTTATGTCAGTGTCCTACTTGTTATTTTAACCTCTTCAGATTTAACAACTACAACATAAACAAATACAAGCCTTGGGTGAATTCAGATTTACCACCCCCTCCCCCTTCAACATTAGCTGTAGCTGTCCAAATATTAGGTTTATCATGGCCTCTCCTGTAGTGTATTGGATTTGCATTATAGTCCAATAATGTAAATCCAATACTTTCTGTGCTGCAATAAGAATCTAATATTAATATCAGCAGTGTCAAATTGCCATAATGCATTTTATTTTCCTATTTGGTAATATATAAGACAGCTATCCACTCCTCCAGCATCACTGCAGCAACTCCCCACAGTAGCTCAGACTCGCTGCAGCTCTACATGTTGGTGAGAATCCACGCCATGGTTTGCAGTAGCACAGTGAGGGAACTGAAGATTTGTCTTACTAACCTGTGGATGTGCCAATGTCATGCTCCCTGGGGAATCCCCAGAGATGATCTGTCACTTGACACAGCCAGGATGTGAACCTGTACTCTCCATGACACCCATATTGACATCACTAAATAAAATAAAGATTCAGTGGATAGAGGTATGTGATACAGATGGCTCAAGTTTATTAAGATTCCCTTCTGTTTAGATAATTAAAATAGACCGCAGAGGCACTCGGCTCCAATGTTGTCCCTGTCATTCTCTCTCCTCTAGTACAATGTAGTAATAATAACCCTCTGCATGTTTTTTAAGTAGCACCTCAGTGCCCAGAAATCACAATGTGTTAAAAACATCACAGCAGGCAAGAAAGGCAGTCAGTACAGACCGTTACAGGAAACATTAGTAGTGGACCATAAGACTTCAGAAGCTTAAAGAGTAAGTAGCAGGGTTTTGAAAAATATAGCGATACACGTCCCCACATGTTGCTACAACTGTTTAAATAACATACCTGTAATGTTTCTTTTCATTGTTAACATCCTGACAAAACCTTTTACACTTACTTATAACTTTAAAGTCTGTTTCAAAGCAGTTTTTAAAATGTCTGCTCTAGTGCACTGGTGTCAAGTAACACTGTAGAATCCACTGTTGAAAATGTGGACAATACTTCTGCTATTAGCCTGAAATTTTATAAAAGGGTGGGCCACAACATGCAAGTGTTTTTTTTTTTTTTTTAAAGCGCTAATGTTTTTGGTTCATTGATTTGGTTTTATAAATTACAGCAACTGCAGTAGCTATTCAAGAGGATCATTGATAAATGCTGTAATGATGCTGTTGATACTAAGCTTACCTGAAATGCTTTTCATCAATCAATTGAGTTGCAAACCCCAGAGAATTGCAGAATCTGCCTGCTGTGGTTTTGTGTATATAGAAAAGCTAATAATAGAAGGGTGCTATGGGACATACACAAGCCATTATTTATAACACAAGCTCTCCGGAAATATGATTTATTACATCAATAACTGGGGACAGTCTGGAACATTTACATTATTAGCTGTGTAGCTGTAAATAATAAATGCTTCATAGATGAGTGTTGTTAATGTTGTTTTTGCAAACTTGCGGCTTAAGAAGTGAAAGTTGGCTGCATTAAGAGAAGCCAACAGATCTTAGCATGGTGCTAATGGGGTGGAATAATATTGTTTTCACATTCATTTTTAATTTTCATTCTACATGGCATCCATTCATACATTTATAAAGGACTTTTTAACTTTCAGACCCATGATGCCTTGCAGCAGCATGCATTGCTAACTATGCAGGGCATCATGAAGAGTTTCTGTTCTCTTCCTTTATTCCCAATACATTTTCTGGTTTGTCTTGTCTCAATGTCTTCCTTCCCATGTAAGCTAATAGTTTTTATTGGGCTGAGAGCTTTGGGAACAAAGCTCTGTAGTAACTCTGCTCAAAATTTCCTAAAGGGCTTAAAGTGGTATACTTACACAGTAGTTTTGCAGTTTTCCAATGGTTATACTGTGCATTTACCATGGTTTAACATGTAACTTTAACTTTCACTGTGCTTTACTACACTTTAGTGTCCTCTTTCTAGGGTAAGTGTGTATGAGAGTTTTGCTGCGGCTGTCTGGCAGGTAGCCACAGTATGTCAGGCAGAGGCTACTGTACCTTTTTGAAGTAGGATTTTCTTCCCAGATGAACCGATTCCTAGTCCACACAATGACGACGTTTTCATTGATTTCCCACCTTAATTAGTCTCAATGTAATTCTTTTTTCTGTGGTTGTTTTTCAAAGTCAGCAAGACACTTAAATGAAAAACGGACACACTATTCTCTATATTCTTCCTCACTGGAGCTGGTCCCACTAGAGAATACACAATAATTAAGGGGGAGGTAGAGGGCTGGATTTACACGGTGTTTACTCATTGTGATTTACTCATGTTTTTTTTTTATTAGAGACAAAAAGCTAAGTGATATAAGCCAAGGTCTCCTTGGCACGCTCAAGTCATTGGATAGAAGAGTAACCTCTGCAGATTTGAGAGTTCTGTCCCAATATGTCCCAATATTCATCACATTTTTGTTTTGTTTCCAATAGAACTTCAGATGGAGAGGGAGATGTAGGAACAGTAAGGGGGAGAATGAGAGGGAGATGTAGGGGAGAGGAGTAGGAACAGTAAGGGGGGGATGGAGAGGGAGATGTAGGGGAGAGGAGTAGGAACAGTAAGGGGGAGAATGAGAGGGAGATGTAGGGGAGAGGAGTAGGAACAGTAAGGGGAGAATGAGAGGGAGATGTAGGGGAGAGGAGTAGGAACAGTAAGGGGAGAATGAGAGGGAGATGTAGGGGGAGAGGAGTAGGAACAGTAAGGGGGGATGGAGAGGGAGATGTAGGGGAGAGGAGTAGGAACAGTAAGAGGGGATGGAGAGGGAGATGTAGGGGAGAGGAGTAGGAACAGTAAGGGGAGAATGAGAGGGAGATGTAGGGGAGAGGAGTAGGAACAGTAAGGGGGGATGGAGAGGGAGATGTAAGGGAGAGGAGTAGAAACAGTAAGGGGGGAATGGAGAGGGAGATGTAGGGGAGAGGAGTAGGAACAGTAAGGGGGGGATGGAGAGGGAGATGTAGGGGGAGAGGAGTAGGAACAGTAAGGGGGGATGGAGAGGGAGATGTAGGGAAGAGGAGTAGGAACAGTAAGGGGAGAATGAGAGGGAGATGTAGGGGAGAGGAGTAGGAACAGTAAGGGGGGATGGAGAGGGAGATGTAGGGGAGAGGAGTAGGAACAGTAAGGGGGGATGGAGAGGGAGATGTAGGGGAGAGGAGTAGGAACAGTAAGGGGAGAATGAGAGGGAGATGTAGGGGAGAGGAGTAGGAACAGTAAGGGGAGACTGAGAGGGAGATGTAGGGGAGAGGAGTAGGAACAGTAAGAGGGGATGGAGAGGGAGATGTAGTGGAGAGGAGTAGGAACAGTAAGGGGGGATGGAGATGGAGATGGAGGCGTTCTGGGAAAGCTTGGCCCAAGAGCTTGATAACTTCTTATCCAATACTCTTGATGCACAGCTCTCCTCTAAGACATTAGAAGGGAATAAAAACTCATTAATTACAGTGAGAGACCAGAGAGACAGGAAGAGGATTAGAGCAGTAGAGCAGAACACCACTGAATGTGGCAAAGAAATGAAACCTCTCTGTGACACATTGTCTAGAGAGGAAGAGTGAAGGAGTGAGGGAAGAGGTGTACAGAAAGACAAGATCACCATTGATCTTAACTTCTCTGTGTATCTGTAGTGAATTCCAAACAGATCAGTTACATTTTCAGCATGCAGCTGAACAAAAACAATATTTACACACCATGCATATACTAATACACACGATGACACTAAAATACAGCCCTGCTTGTTTTTTTAAGTTCCAATCAGCTGTGGATAGGTCTCATGTCAATTTTCTAAGCTGTATCTCACCCGAAAGATGGCATGACTGTGATCCTGTAGAAACCCCAGTGCTGGTCCGACTCACCCAACAACAGTGCCATCAGTCACAGCGAAGCTCACAGCGAAGACAGGCAGACAGGCAGACAGGCAAAGAAAATAAGCTCAGGACAGTTTATGCATTGAGACTGTTAGTGACACATGGCTTGTATGAGTGATTGTATGTTTCTTTTTAGGCTGCAAAGATAATAATAATGTACAGTCTTAAACAATGTACACATTATGTTTACACATCTATCTATCTATCTATCTATCTATCTATCTATCTATCTATATCTCTATCTATCTATCTATCTTTCCAATATAATTTTGTAATCCCAAAGTTCACTTCATTATTGCCTTCACGTTTACAGTGATTCAAGAAACACATGGTGGTTAATCGAAAATCTACGTAAAGATATAGCAAAATGCAGAATGTGTTCGCCTGTCATTTAGATGTGTGTAGTTGTGAGAGTATAGATTGAGTAGCTGAAAATATGTCCACAGTGAACTGGGACGGTGTAGGAGTTTATGTCTTTACTGCTTCTTGATCAGTGACAAGCTAGCTGCTATAAAGATGTTCATCTGAACTGACAAGAGTGCATTGTTGCAACTCAAGAGGGCAATATATAGTTCAGAAGTTATTACGTCTGAACGGCAAGTGTTGCCGTGAATAAGTAACACGTCTCCACTCTAATCAGTGTTCTGCTTATTTTACTACATGTTAAGTGGGGTTTATAATTAAGCACTTAAATGTTTCCTTAATTGAAATGTTTCCTAATCTTGTTCTAAATGTACTGTGTAACTGTAAGCAAGCTACTGTAGGTGGTATTAGGTTTACTCTTGACATGCAGGGGTTATTGTACAGCTGTAGTGTCTAAGTGTGGGCTTCATTATCCAAACTCCTCTAGCAACACACATTTTTTTCTGCGTTTCAGGTCATTTCATATGCATTTATACTGTACTGTGTGACACAGGATTCAGATCTACAGGCTGTGGATTATCAAGAACAACTTACGCAGTAGTTCTCAAACTGGGGTACACAAAGGTTGCCCAGGGGGGTCCCCAGGAAATGCCAGAATCTTTTCTTTTGTAAAACAACAAATATATAAAATGTGCAGAAAAAAAATATTTTGACAGGCCTTGTGGTACTTACAGACAATATTATTTTTCAACATTTACATTCACTGCAGTACATTGTAGCTTTCTTGTTTACAACTGGCAGTTTCCTCATTTTTCAGTTGGGGTCTCTATTTTTTCTTTTTTTATAAATTTAGTGGTCTCCAATTATTTTTATTGTTTTCTCCCCAATTTAGTAATGTCCAATTATTTTCAGCCCACTGCTACCACCCCTGCGCTGGCTCGGGAGGGGCGAAGACGAACACACGCTGTCCTCCAGAGCGTGTGCCGTCAGCCGCCCGCTTCTTTACACACTGCAGACTCACCATACAGCCACCCAGTCGGAGGACAACGCAGCCCTGGGCAGCTTATAGGCAAGCCCGCAGGCGCACTGCCAGACCACAGGGGTCAAGGACACACTGGTCGACCTAGCCCTCCCTCCCCCCGGGCGGCGCTTGGCCAATTGTGCGCCACCCCCTGGGAGCTCCCGTCCTCGGTCGGCAAAGGAATAACCTGGACTCAAACCGGCGACGTCCAGACTATAGGGCACATCCTGCACTCCACGTGTTGCGCCTTTACTGGATGTGCCACTCGGGAGCCCCTGGGGTCTCTATTTAAAGTTTTTAAAAAGGGGTCCCCCAAACAGAAACGTTTGAGGATTGACAGCAGCCGGATAAATCTGCAGAACTAACAAAGCTAGAACTCATCTACATCTAAATGTGAATGGATAGGGATCTCTAAGCCCAGCTGTGGTGGGCCAAACTCATCTCATCAGACTCCACAATTAAGCCCCCAGACTTATTATTGATTTCAAATTAAACGTCAGAGTCTTGAGGGTTTTTTTAGCCTCGGAAAGCAAGTTAATCCTGTCTCCGTCCCTTTTAGGCGAATAGTGGTTTAATTCACAATCTAAGAGATAAAGAAGAAAATAATATGTATAAAGTTTCCTTTTCTGAAGGGAAATGGAATTGCAATATGTGTATTCTGTGCAGAATCTGTCTCTGATGTTCCGGGGGTTTGCATGGGGCCATTTCACTCTTGATCTCAATTTAAGAATCTTGGTTAACCCCTGACAAACTGGCGTAATGCAGAATGTGATCACACAAGGCTAACCAAGAATGTGGGACCTGGTCCTTTTGAGTTCAACTGAAGGGATGCAGGAGGGAAGTGGTCTGCTGCAGTCGCTCTTCTGGGCTGTGTTGATGAGTGTCAACACTATGCTCCTCCTATCCTGGTATTGGCTTGGATGCTGTGAATAGCTCATTAGGTGTTGGGCTGCAGCTTGTCTGTGTTGTTTGTGTTTAAGGCAGTTTATTCTGTGATGTGTGTAAGCTGAATATTTCATTATGTGATCCCGCCGAGGCCTAATTAAGAGTGAGCAGAGCCGCCAGGCTCTAGAGACTATGCTGTTCTCCCGTGGCACCGTTCCTCCGCTGTGTGTCTCTGCTCAGTCCTGCAGGCTTGGAAAGACCAGCACAGACACACTCACTTCTATATACGTGGACAGACACACACACACACACACACAGACCAAAACACACACGTTTACAGACACACAAGCACGTATACACATAATATAAATCATACAAAACACACAATATGAAATGCCTGGGAGTGTTGCACTGCTTCCCTCAGCACTGTTAATTCTAAACAACTATGCTTTTCTACTGGGATTCATCCTGAATATGAGGTTATTACCTACAATTAATCGTAGCCCTCTGACTTAATGTTTCTTGTTTAACTGTATAGAGCCCCCCCTTTAGCCAGGTTTATTGTTCATTCCCCTTTCATGACCGGTAATAAAATTCAAAAGCTCAGAAGTTAAACCGAAAGAAAATATCTTCCCTTTCTCCCACTCACCCTCCTGTTACTGTGTGTTTGAGCAGGAAAACAAGCATTGCTCACTAGGATTTAATGGCAAACAGGTCGTGTTGTCATCAGAGCAGCACACAGAGCTGATAGTAAGGGAGAAAACATACATATGTACAATCATAATTGGGTCGGGGGAGTTGCAGGGCTGTGGAGAGGACTGACAGAGGATCAATAAGAGCGTGTACTGATTCACCAAGCTGGTTTCATCTTCCTGCTGTCCCATGGAGTGAGTGGGGTGCATGCATTAGATGGATCTCTAATAATTTACTCTTCCTTTGATATAAATCATTATATTTAAAAGTGAGTCAGATGAAGGTTCAGTTAACAACCGGACTCCTGACACTAGTGCTTTTTTTAAGGTCTCCCTTTTCTCATTGCAATCACATTGTGTAGTTGTTTTTGAAAAAAAAAAGAGATTGTCTGTCATTCATAAAACTAAGAACACTGCCCCTTCGGTGCCCACTAACAGCTTTATTCCAATTAAAAAATAAGACAAACACGGTGTGTTTCAAAATTTGTGATTCAACTTTATGCACATCCCTTTATTTTCTATGGTTGCTCCCTAAAGCTAATTTGTTCTAAACTTGCAAATCCACAACATTCATAGCTGTTCAATGACTGCCTTAAAGGGAGCGGCAGTGTGTCTATATACAGCTAACACATTGAATGCTAATATTAGTAATCATATTTAAAATGCCTCCTTTTGATGACAATTGGGGAGTGTAAGGTGGGTGTAATTACAGGGGCACCTAGTGTGTTAACAGTGCTAACTTATGTTTGGTCTTATTAACTGATTTTCTTTCTGCTCCCCCTTTTATTGTGATGAAAATATTTTAATCAAAATGCAACTATATCAAATTCAACTATCCTATTGCATCCTGGTGCTGGAGCTAGAGCACTGGGATGAGTTTGAACGACTATGCAGGAAGTGATTTTGAACCAGGAAGCTAAACTGCTGTATTTGAAATATTGAAATATTTTAAATTGTGTCCTGTGTTAAAGTATATAAACACAAAGAGCCAAAGGATTTTCAATATAACAAAGGGGAAGCAGTGATCAGTTGATAGTCCTAGTAAAAGGTATAATACATTATTTAATTTAATTGGTTAGCATTAGTTAACCTGCTAACTGATAGGGGTTCTGGTTCTCTTCACTGTAATAATCAATACTTTCTGATGAGTTGAGTTCTGTGAGTACTTCAGGTTTACAGAAATGTGAGTTTGGCATTGCCAGACTAAAGGATCGGGAATGCATGGCTGTTAAAATGTTAATGTAACAGGTAGAGATGCAATAAGAACAGAAACTGAAGGCTGTTCCCAGAGATGGAGCCCCTCACCCCCCACAGAAAGCCATCTGTGATCCGTCCTTTTCTTTCGGGAGGTTCAAGTCATGTTGGGAGGAAGCAGCTGTTCCACAGAGGATATACCTGTAGGCAGAAAGCACGGAGACACACTGTACACATGGCAATGCTCCATCACAACAGGAGGGAATCAGCTTTAATCTTTAATTAAGAGAGACTGTTGTGTTTATATATATATATATATATATATATACTGTATTCTTCGAATTAACCCCACCCTCGAATTAACGCCACCCTCGAATAAACGCCTCACTCAGATATCATATTTTTAATAGACGCTGCCCTCGAATAAACGCCGCTCTCAATAAAGAAACGGAAAGGTATTTTTTTTCTACCCCTGCTCAAAAAATAAATAAAGAAACGAGCAACTCTGTCAATGTACTTGACACCCCCGAAGAGACTGCAGCCTCAATCCAGCATGTAATACAAACTAATGTACACACACGACAGACAACCCAAGATGAACTACTTACAGCACAGCAGTCCTTTACGACCTTTTTTTCCAGCAGAGTTCAGTGCCAACACAGTAGGGGATAAAACAAGGGCTGTCTGTTTACCTTGTCCTGAGGTTGAATGGTGAAAATTTAAACTCCAGAGGAATGTAGAGCTTTGCCGGTCATTCTCAGCGCTATCCGAAAGCTGGCCGAAGATATCTTCTTGTAGGGGGTTTAGTTGATTTTTTAAATTTTTTATTCAATTATAATTTTACTCAGTCCTGTACATTTATATTTATATATATATATATATATATATATATATATATATATATATATATATATATATATATATATATATATATATATATAACTTGCTTAATATCTATGAGAAGATTTAGTTTCGGAGAAATTACAAACAAGCAGGTAAATTACAGTGAGAAAAAAAAAATAACAGAGTAGGATATATTTTAGTTTTAACAGAAATCAAACCGATATTCAGAGGTAATATTTTTCATTAAGAAAAACAACTGCATAACACTCAACTACCGTTCTCTCTCCTCTTCTTGTCCCTCCCCATAGCAACCAATACACACTCCTGATTCGCTGGTACAGTACTCCCATGACCTCCCAACTCCCACCTAATAGGCGCTTGTTAACTGTCAGTAAATGTACTGTATTCAAGCCCCAAAAACACACAAGACTATAGTGCTGAAGATCAGAGCCTCTCATGGCGCAGCTTCTTAAATGCCTTAAATAATTTAATAAAATATTGCAGCGTTTGTAAAGCATAGTATTATTAATAAAGGCCGCCCTCGTATAATCGCTGCCCTCGTTTAAAAATTTAAATTGATCATTCTGATCAATTTAAAATAAACGTCGTGGCGCCAAATTGAAGTAATACGGTGTGTATATATATATATATATATATATATATATATATATATATATATATATATATATATATATATATATATACAGACGTGCTCAAATTTGTTGGTACCCCTCCACAAAAAACGAAAAATGCACAATTGTCTCTGAAATAACTTGAAACTGACAAAAGTAATTTGCATCCACCATTGTTTATTCTATATTTAATAGAAATCAGACTTTGCTTTTGACTTTTTATTCAACATAATATTGTAAATAATAAAACAAATGAAAATGGCATGGACAAAAATGATGGGACCCCTAACCTAATATTTTGTTGCACAACCTTTAGAGGCAATCACTGCAATCAAACGTTTTCTGTAGCTCTCAATGAGACTTCTGCACCTGTTAACAGGTAGTTTGGCCCACTCTTCCTGAGCAAACTGCTCCAGCTGTCTCAGGTTTGATGGGTGCCTTCTCCAGACTGCAAGTTTCAGCTCTTTCCATAGATGTTCGATAGGATTCAGATCAGGACTCATAGTAGGCCACCAGAATAGTCCAATGTTTTGTTCTTATCCATTCTTGGGTGCTTTTAGCTGTGTGTTTTGGGTCATTATCCTGTTGGAGGACCCATGACCTGCGACTGAGACAGAGCTTTCTGACACTGGGCAGTACGTTTCGCTCCAGAATGCCTTGATAGTCTTGAGATTTCATTGTGCCCTGCACAGATTCAAGGCACCCTGTGCCAGGCGCAGCAAAGCAGCCCCAAAACATAACCGAGCCTCCTCCATGTTTCACTGTAGGTATGGTGTTCTTTTCTTTGAAAGCTTCATTTTTTCGTCTGTGAACATAGAGCTGATGTGACTTGCCAAAAAGCTCCAGTTTTGACTCATCTGTCCAAAGAACATTCTCCCAGAAGGATTGTGGCGTGTCAATATGCATTTTAGAAAATTCCAGTCTGGCTTTTTTATGTTTTTCTGTCAAAAGTGGAGTCCTCCTGGGTCTTCTTCCATGGAGCCCACTTTCGCTCAAAAAGCGACGGATGGTGCGATCAGAAACTGACATACCTTCACCTTGGAGTTCAGCTTGTATCTCTTTGGCAGTTATCCTTGGTTCTTTTTCTACCATTCGCACTATCCTTCTGTTGAATCTGGGGTCGATTTTCCTCTTGCGGCCGCGCCCAGGGAGGTTGGCTACAGTTCCATGGACCTTAAACTTCTTTATAGTATTTGCAACTGTTGTCACAGGAACATCAAGCTGCTTGGAGATGGTCTTGTAGCCTTTACCTTTACCATGCTTGTCTATTATTTTCTTTCTGATCTCCTCAGACAACTCTCTCCTTTGCTTTCTCTGGTCCATGTTCAGTGTGGTGCACACAATGATACCAAACAGCACAGTGACTACTTTTCTCCATTTAAATAGGCTGAATGACTGATTACAAGATTGGAGACATGTGTGATACTAATTAAAGAAACTAATTAGTTTGAAATATCACTATAATCCAATTATTTATTATCTTTTCTAAGGGGTACCAACAAATGTGTCCAGGCCATTTTAGAATATCTTTGTAGAATAAGCAATAATTCATCTCTTTTCACAGCTTCTTTGCTTTATTCTATGACATACCAAAGGCATGCAAGTATACATGATAAAATAGCTTTTAATTTCATCACTTTTCAGGAGGAATGAAGCATTATTTCAATGAGCTGTAAGGGTACCAACAAATTTGAGCACGTCTGTATATATATATATATATATATATATATATATACACACACTGTTTTGTACACTGCTATACAAAAGTCTTAGACATGTTGCATTTTTCTAATCTGATGCATTATGAGCATCAACAATTTACTCAAAGCCTCCACTAGTGTTTTCTACTATTATAACAACCTTGACTTGCATAAAGAAGGAAAAACATTGAGTGAAATGGCTTGCATCACTTGATTTTCAAGGTGTGGTATCCGAAGCAAAATCAACAAGTACAGAGAAACATCATCTGTAATTGACAAACTCAGGACTGGAAGATCCAAACAGCTGTCTAACAAAGATGAGCAATACTTGAAGATAATATCCGTAGGGAATAGAAAGAAGACAAGTGTTGAATTGACAACAGAACTGGCAGAAGACACAGGTGTCGTTGTCCATCCATCAACAGTCCAAAGTACCTTTGACCATTGTTCCATAGTCCCATTTATGTATTCTTGTGCATATTTTAGCCTTTTAGTCTTTCTTAACATTATATATAATTACAAAAAGCAATATTACTTACTCTACATCAGCATCATTATTATTAGTATTACTATTAAGATAATGATAGTGACTTGATCCACCAAGCGTCAGCATCTTGTTTTTATGGATGCCCTGCTCCCATTTTTAAAGGCTTATGTAAGAGTAGCCAGGAGCTCTCTTAATATCTTGCAAAAGACCGCCCTCCTCAACAAAGTGATTTTTTAACAATGAGGTTAGGTCTTTTCAGAGCATACTTCAGTGTTAACTTAACCAAACATCCACGAGTGTCCTCTCCCATTAATTTGACTGTTTTGCACCTGGTGAACAGAAGCAGCAGATGTTGTCAAGCATCTGCACCTTGTAGGAGAAAGTTCTGCTGGCCAGTAGGGATCACTGTGGCATGCTGAAGCGCTCCAACCCCAGACAATGTTCCCTCCCTAGTCCGCGTGATCGCAAAGACCACTGCAGCAACCAGCCATGATAGTCAACTCCATGCGACCGGTATTCAAATCTGCTAGCTCCCAGTCGTATGACCGTGTGTCTGTGTCATTACGGGGTGTACCACTGGAGACTTTATGATGTCTAGTTTTCATTGACTAAGGGGAAGAGTGAGATTTTGTTGGGGTTGTGGACTGGTTAATTGCACCCACTGTCACAGTAAGATCAGAACAGGCCTGGTGACTGTGCAGTCTCTATCTCCCAGTCAGCTCATTACTGCACACTGTCTTGTTGCTTTACCTTGTCTTGTAACTGTGTCTACCCTATTCTGCTGGCTCAGTAGCGTCCTTGCTTCCCCCACTGTGTCCCTGTAATTAGGAACCCTGAGGAATCCCTGGGGTGGTGATTTATTTTCTGGTAATCCCCTTTTTATGCCCCCTCTGGTTAATTTTGGTGTGTCACGCTGTCCTGGGATTCAGCAACACTTTAGCAGGGATTTACAAGGTCTTTATCGGATTGTGACTAGAGAGTGAAGAGAGAGACAGGAGTGTTATTGTATAGAGTCTGTCATCCTTCATGTCAGCAGCGTGATCAGGAGACAGGAGAATGGGGGTTGGTGTGAGAGAGAGAGGGAGAGGGAGAATGAAATGAAAGTTATAATAAACCTCACGGTTAATCTCAACCAAAAATGTTCCAAGTAGAACAGTCATTATCCTAACACGACTTTAGAATCTTGAAACTCACTTTAAATGGAAACAGTAGCCTAAGCACTCCAATCTAAAAAACAAACTGAGACACAGTAAATTGCTTGTTTTATAATAACATTAATATAATCTGCAGTGGTCATTAGCTGTTACTAAATGCCCTCACCTTTGGGACACTAACTGTCATCATGGTCAGTTATCTAGCAGGTAATGACCACTGCATCTGACATTAATGCTTAAATAAGGCTGGCAGACAGATCTACAAGAAACAGGATATTCTTCCCTTGTTCAGTCACAGAGAGGTGGATGGATAAAATTACTGACAGTTCAAGCTTCTCTAAATATAGAAGTCAATATTCACTCACAGGCTGCACCATTACTGGGACAGACAGGGTCCTCCCCTAATCAGACAGCTCCTTCCTTCCCTGCTCAGAAAAAACAGACCAACAGATTGACAGACAGCATCTTCCGCCCCTGATCAGAGAAGCCACAGTGCTTTCCTCCCCTGATAAGACAGCAAGACAGACACACAGTTCCTTCTTCCGCTGCTCAGAGAGAGAAAGACAGATAGACAGAGACAGACAGATAGCGCATTCCTCCCCTGATCAGAGAGCAAGAAAGACAGAGCTCCATCCTTCCCTGCTCAGAGAAAGACAGATCGTTCATTTCTTCCCTGCCCAGAAAGAGAAAGACAGACAGACAGACAGACAGCTACTGTATCTCTCTACATATAATTAATTATTCACTCACAGGCTTTGGCAATACTGGGAAAAAAAGGCTCTTTCCTCGCCTGTTTAGAGGGAGACAGATCCAGGTCAGAGTCTCATAGAGCGATGGAAGCAGAATTATAAGCCTACCATAAAACTTTAAATAAACGTCATGGCGTTTATTTGCAATATTTGCCAGTATGCAAAATGTTGGAAAATGAACAAGCAGAAGAACGGATCTGTATTGCAAAGCACAATTCCATCTGCCACTGATAATAATAATAATAATAATAATAATAATAATAATAATAATAATAATAATAATAAATCAAATCCACTAAAGTCAGCCCTGTAAATATCGGAACACAAGTGTGTATTAAGGTAGGCTTGCAGCACAATAATAATAAAAAAACAAAACAAACAAAAAAAAAAAAAACATGGTTTTAAAATAAATAAAAGCAGTAAGTATCATCTTTATTAACACATATTTATTGTTCACCCTCAAAACGTGTACATTGGTAAGCATGGACAATCGATGAAAAATTAACCAGCAACGAAACTTCATTGCAAAACGACCGCATGAAATACTGTGTTAATACGAAAAAAAATGCAACCCTGTAAATATCGAAAAATAAGTTCATACTGTTGGCCCATAACACACTCAAAAATGCTTCAAACTGTTTTTAAGATTAACAATAAAATCAATACAAGTACCAGTTTTATCACAAAATCAAAGCAAAAGTGACTCATGTTTTTTATAACGTGTGCACTGATAAATAAGAACGCTGTAAAAGGAGCAAAATACGAATATTCATTGCAAGACTCAAATGCACGAAATACTGTTATTTACAACAACAAAAAAACACGTACAAATACACTAAAAGGCAACCCTGTTAATATCAGAAAACACGTTTGTATTTGGCTTACTTTCAGCACGCTCAAAAAAGCTTCACAACTGGTTTTAAAATGAGAAACATCATTACGGCATTAGGTGTACCTTAAAATAAATTAAATTCAGTGTTCTTATAATTCATCCTGAGCCTCAGTGTCTCTTCATCGCTGTTGAAATGTTAAATTCGCTGTACAGCGATGTGTGTGTATTGGCTGGAACATTCAGTATGACGCGCATTATTATTCATAACTCGGCGTTTAAAAGAGACCCAGCGTCTATTTACCATATTTCCCAGCAGCCCCTATTAGAGACCCGAGAGTATTGTAGACTGACGATTATTTTAAGTTTTACTGTATTTCGAAACGGTCACGAGCAGACCTGGCCCTCTCATATTGTGCTGTAAAACATTGTGCTCAAAAATATTAAAATTGGGCCACTGGGGCAGATTTATCAGGATATTTACCCTGAGGTAAGAAAAAAAAAAAAAAAAAGATTTTAGTGACCTGACCTTATTTTTATGGGTAATCCTGGGATAACCATGGGTAGATGGTTGAAGCACTTCAAGATGTAAAAGGCTCAATTGAAATCTATCTGTAGTTTATCCCCGCAGGGTTATCAAATACATTCTTAACAGACAAGTAGACATATCTTTTTTGGGGTTGTTGTTGGCTCCAACCCTTGGGATTACAGTATGTGTTAATATTTATTAATCTCTCCTTGATATAAGTCTAACTGATATCTGAAACATCTGCTTGACTAGATTTCTTAACAGTTTGACCCAGCTCCTCTCTACCTCTGGGACTTCCTGTCTGTTAAACACCCTCCTGCTGTGCTATACCACTCTTACTAATACACAGTCATTATGTGTATTTGGAGGCTGTGTGGTCCAGTGGTTAAAGAAAGGGGCTTGTAACTAGGAGGTCCTCAGGTTCAAATCCCACCTCAGCCACTGACTCATTGTGTGACCCTGAGCAAGTCACTTAACCTCCTTGTGCTCCGTCTTTTGGGTGAGACGTAATTGTAAGTGACTCCGCAGCTGATGCATAGTTCACACACCCTAGTCTCTGTAAGTCGCCTTGGATAAAGGCGACTGCTAAATAAACCAAATAATAACTGGGCACTCTTGGACAAGGAGAATCTGCTGATTGACAATGGCAGCTCAGTTCTAGACAGACGGCATGAAGTATGAAGGGTTAGTTTAAGGAATGGTTTAGTCCTGAAACCAAGTTAATCCACCTTTTTAAACAGTGCCTGTGATGTTTATTTTTCCTGGCAGTTTGATATCCCATTTACACAATCTTATTTATGGAGCCGCATCAAAGACAACCTGACATAGGCTTGATGTGTAACAGTAAAAGCCTGATACAGATGTTGGACAAGCAGTGAATACATCAATGCATTGTTTTGTGTGAAAATAAGCTGCAAAAAAAATGACAAAGGGTCTTACAGATTTAGTAATCGGACTGGCTAATGACAACAACAACAACAAAAAAAAACATATTCAATACAGGCAGATAGCACCATACATCTACATCCAAAACATGAAAAGTAACATGTAAAGAAACATTTATTTAATAAAACCTCCATCTTAATTAAAACTGGTCTTTTTCATTCTTAAGTGATCATTTGAACCTTTGTAAGCGTTTGATAATCTGTCTCTCAATTAACATTTCAATAAAAAATGTTTAAATATATAACAAGCAATAAATGTGACCCATCTCCCTTTCCTGGTTTCAGCAGCAGAGTAGTTCCTTGGGGTTGGGTTCATAAAGCTCTAAGACAAAGGCAGAGGGAACCCTGGAGAACTCGCTGCTCATGGCTCCACTGGTCCTGCTGGGTTTGGTCTAATACAGCTTTCTGCTGTTTCAAGACACACTGAAAGGGATCACTGACCAAGTTCAGCACCATGGATAGCTTCCAAGCTGGGGCTTGGCTAGTTTTGAAAGTAATCAAAGCTCTGTTTAAGGTTGCATCCATTGTTATCAAGGAACATGCTGCAGCAGTGTCACTAGCACTATTACATTACAACATGTTATTTATTTATTTTGTTACCTTTGTTTGTCAGTAACTGGTTTTATAACAGGTGTCAGTAGTGTCAAATCAACCATGCTTTATTTGCTGTTCTGTTATTGAGTAATAACAGAACAGCTGACCTCCATCGAAAACAATAGGAGAGTGTGTCCACTTGTTGGTAGTAGATAAACGAATTGACCCACTGGTGCATTCTGCCTTGATTGGTGAGAAGGTGACCTGGAAGATTTCTCCTGTGTTTCCGTGCTGTGTACTGTCCATTGCCAGTGAGTAATTGTGTTGTAAACTGACACAGATGGAAACAGAGAGGGAGTATCAATGCCATTATTCAGAGGGAAAGGAGTTCTGCTATCCTGGTTCAGCATCACAGAGAGTCCCCGGGTCGTGCCAGCTGGTTTGAGGTTAATAAAGAGAGGAA